>NC_052355.1:30041990-30043238 GCF_009727055.1 Benincasa hispida | reverse complement strand
AAGCAGATTAGGACAAGAGACTAAGTAACCTTATCCTCTTTCAGGAGATCAAATAAAGAAATGCACAAAACTACCATCCTATAGGGGGATTCTCCCAGGGTGCCTCGAGGCGATGCGCAGTAACTTTATTCAATCCAACGAGGGAGACCGTGGGATATGTTGTCGCACTTCCAGCTCTCACTTACTATGAACACTCTCTCCATCCACCTTGATATTAACCCACCCAAACACCATCCTTTAAGGGGACACTCCCTGGGTGCCACGAGGTCGAGGGTAGATCTCACTGTGTGGACTATATAAGAGAAATGTGAAAGGTTTAAATGAAGCATCTGAAGGAACTCTTAAACAAGAGAATCCATGAGCGAAAGTGGATCTTTCCGATTTCATTGTGACAGAATTACCACACATACATTCAAACAAATAGATATGCATTGTAACACTAACTACTGGCATGCTTTAACAATTAAATACAAAAGACTGAGAGAAACGTACCAGTTGAAGACTTTCTACAAGCAAACTCAGTCCAGCGGAAGCGAACTTCTCTACGCTTCTTATCGTCCAACAAACAGTCGCCAAACAGCACCACGGTCGTCTACACGATCGGCAATCCTCGAACCAACAGCAACTGAGGACGACACCACCACTTGAAGCCCTCGGTATTCTCGAAGTGAGAATCCAAAGGGTGGACTTTGAGGGAATTGGTAGAGGAAAAGACGATCTACTGAACGAACAAGCAAGTGGGAGAAAATAGAAGACTATCGTATAGCCGGGTGCTTGTCGTTTAGAAAAAGGTACAAGATTGTGTAGGTTTAGCTAAGCGATCGTCTATCAAATGGTAAGCAATCGTTTAGGTCTTCTCGGCGCACTAAGCGATCGTATGGAAAAAGTAAGCGATCGTTTAGAAATCGCGAACGATCATTTAGTGCGTGTGTGTGCGATCGTTTAGGACGATGGGCACTACCGTACAGGCTCTCAATGTTGTGCGATCGTATACTTTCACACCATGAGTGATTTTACTACGTATCTTACAAAATGAAAATAATTTTCATTATATTCTTCAGTTACAAGAATTGAATTCGATCTTCCCACTTTCACATGATTCCAGAGAAATTCTCGGCCAATTATCTCATAACCGCCTAATTAATTAAATAATGAATATAATCATATTATATTCTTAACCTATAGTTTGATATCATATATCGACTATAGTGTTTTCTCTTCTACTTGATATAAATCATATTTATATCC
>NC_052355.1:29772871-30040590 GCF_009727055.1 Benincasa hispida | reverse complement strand
ATAAATAATAAAAAATGAGGCATTTGTCGACATGCCTGCAAACGAATAGTGTGTGTGTGTGTGTGTGTGTGCATGGATAGAGGTAAAAAGAGCTACCCCCGTCGTGTCTAGTTAGGGCCCCGCAAGAAAAAAGTTGATAGGTTTCCGGCGATGGGGTGTGAAAGCTAGCCCTCTAGGTAAAATAAATGCCCTTTATGTTTTGTGTTTTTGCGTGTTTAGGCACCCTTGTCCTAGTGTTGCCATTTTTTTACAAGTATGGTATGTCTGAGGTTGATAATCGAACCAGAGTAGAGGAAAACGAGATGAAGACCTTTTAAAACTTTTTCGGGCCGTGCAAGCTTAACTAGCAAAATTCTAGGCTCACTCATGCATGAATAGATTAAGAACCATTCTTAAATTTGTGCTTTTTGATTGATCATAATTAATTTTCATTCTTGATTACAAATTTCATTCTTATTGACTGTTGAGGCTGGAGTAAAAACTTTGCATCTAGAACTAACATATCATCAATTATCTTATGTTCTATTTTATTGTGTGTTCTTGCCATACTCGGGACGAGCAAGAATTAAGTTGGGGGTGTTTGATAACTTTCAAAAAGAGCTATTATTCCTAGCTTAATTCGGGCTCATTATTAGATTTTATGTGTTTATTTTTTCTATTTTGTAGGTACCGAGCAATCAAGAGGTAGAACTAATTATTTGGTGAAGAACAAGGTTAATTTGAAGCAAATTAGAGTTGATTTGAGAATCAAGGCTTCAAAAGAGTTAAAAAGACCAAAATGCCCCTGTTACCACATCGCAACACTGCTTGCAACACTGCGAAGATAGGCAACACCACCGTCATGACGCGCTAGCCCCATGTTGAAGCACAAAATGGGTAGTGTTGCAATGCTCACCCTGAACATCGCGACGCTACGATGTTGAAGACAGAGAAACCCTCACGCGCGCGCAAGTGTGCGTCAACACTAGTGTTGGACTTCTGTTCCTAACGCTCGAGATCAGCCACAGCAGCGTTACAACACTCCACATAGCGTTGCAATGTTGTCCCTTTTTCTATAAATGTAATTCTTCCAATTTAGGTTAAATGAGATGCCAAAAATTAATGGGGATGCTGATTTTTTGAGGTCGGAGTCGATGGAGGCCGAGAAGAGCCCTTATTTGTTATAGTAAGAAAACATGTAGTAGAAGTATCAAGGATTCATAAGCATTCAAATTCACTAATTTTGGCAGAAACTAAAGCATGCTCTTCTAAAAGGAAGGTTTTAAGATCATACCTTTGAAGAACTCTTCAAGAACTTGATTGTACAACAGCAGTCCTCACCAAAGATAATCGTGAACCACCTCAAGATCTTCCCCACTATCTTCTTGGAGCTTTAGATCGAGTTTGAGACTCAAGAACAGCTTGAAGCAATGAAGAACAGAGATATACTCACAGCAGCTCACTTTGAAAAACTCTTTCTTCTTACTGAAATTTCTCTCAAAATTTTTGTGTTATGCATGCCATCAACCCACTCCAATCTTCTTTATTTATTGCATATGAACATACAAAGAAGAGAAATGCATAGCTTGCAGCTCATGCTTGGAGTATTAATGAAGAGAAGGTAGTGGACTCTTTGTGAGCATGAAGAAGATGATATTGGAAAATCAACATTTTCCATTTTAATGCATGTAAAAACGATTTTTTCCATTTTTTGTTTTAAAACCAAAATTTGATTTCAAAATTCAATTTTGATTTTAATAAATGAAAAATCATGTTCTAAAATTAAATTCATAAATTAATTTAATATCAAATATTAAATTAATTTTTGCACAATAATCATCATCATATATTTAAATCATATTTAAATATATATTATCCTATTCCGTTTAATTTGATCGCTTCAAATTAATTTCTCAAGCTACTCTAAAGCTTAACCATTTACGAGCTAGTAGGGGGACCTCGCGGACCTACAGATCATGGGCTCCAACGATTCGAGATTAATCGGCTAAACTCATTAGTCCGATCTAACCCTCATTCGTTAATTAATGGGACACTCCACTATAGCCCATGTTGAACTCCCCTCACTGTAGATATATTATGTCCACTTAATAACCATAATCAGTTAGTCGATCCTTCACAGGTTGTTCGTAATCACAGCTAGGTCAAAATTACCGTTTTACCCCCTATGAATATATCTTGTTCTTTAAGTTCCTACCGACCCTCTAATGAATAATTATGATTCATAATCTCTATGATTCAAATCCTTTCTCTATCATGAGAAGGTGGGGCCACAATTGTTCAAGACTTGGAATTGGTATTTAAGAGAGCAACCTATCTACTAACCCTTAGGGGTAGGAGTGAATTTCATCTTGCAAGGCTATGTCCCCAGCTATTCATCCGGTCTTATCCCCAAAATGGGAAGCTTATTGAGCAGTGCTGTTGGACTACTCTCACCATTTGCAGATCAAAGGATAATGTCGAACAAATAGGAGTTCATAACTAGCTCAGGATTAAGATAGTTAACCTAAGTTATTTGATAAATGAAATAGTCAGTTTTAACAGTAAACGACCGTTATAAAGAAAAGTGACAATTTTCGTGGTCCAGTCTATATGCAAACTCATTGCATAGGATGCCCCCACTCACATGTCTCAACATGAACAATTTGTGGATTACATCGTTTGTAGCGCTTTACAACTTCTTTTAACAACTACAGAGTAGGTCGCATCCAATAGTGTTACCAGGATGAGATACCCAATTTCATCCATATACTTATTAGACTATTTAGGCTATATACTGTCAACTTGATCCTGCTTATGTCACTACATAACGTTACAGTATTCAGACTATAGCCAATGATACGTTTATTGGATTTTCATAATAAGATGCAAAATCAACAAGTCATTATTATTGATTCCTAACACTATTTTCTTCCTTTCCCTCTTTATTTTCAGTATAATTAGGATAGTTTTTAGTTTAATTTTGGATTATGAACATGTATTGTATCTCATTGGTTTGCCTATGAATCGATGAGGTAATCTTTCTATCTAATTCTTGGATCGAGCAATCATGTAATTTATTGAGTTTTCTGCCAAAATATGTGTTTTAATTCAGAATTGTGTTTTCTTTGAATCTTGCTTGATTTCGAATTGCATTTGTATGTTGGATTGACACCCTTATTGTGATTGCAATTCTTTTGCTAGTTAATCTCAAGCTCGCACGTATCCTAGTAGTTCGTCTATCCTTTGGGTTTACCCGGTAGCATCGATTAAATGTGTATGCTTAGATTTATAGGTTGACCCTGAATCTTTGCATTGCATGTTTAATTTAGATTTGAAGAATATTTGGTTAATTTAACATAACTTTTCCTGACAGTTAATCAGCATAGTTGAATCCTAAATCTTAATGCATGTGGTTGTAGTTCTTTATGGCCGCTAAGGACCCAATTGAATCTAGGAGCATGTAGGTTAGTTAGAGCACAGTCTTTCCAGCCTTAATTATTAATTAGGACGCTTGACTGGTTTCAAATTAATTGATTGTCGGCCTTTGTAGAGATTAGTTAATTTGCATCAATTGGGTAGCTATGCATGCATAATTCGGTGACATGATCCATGATTTAAATTGCATTAAATGGTTACTTGATCCGAGAACTAGATGAACCAATTACTGTCTCATTTATCCCTTGCACTTTATCTTTCTTTCATTTTTTAAAATTTCAACTAAAAACCAAAATTTCATTTTTACTGTTTTTCCATAGTCAAATTGAATTCAAAAGAAATTAATTCTTCATTTCTTCGTAGTCCGGGCCTGTCAATTATGTACTCCTTTGATTTGTATGGGTGAAAGTGGTCAGATCGCCAACTCAACAAGCCTACCATTTTGGGGATTCGTCTGATTGGGGAGCTGGGAACACAGCTACACAAGACAGAATTCACTTCTTCCCCGACATCAAGGTAAGTACATAAATTGCTCCCTTAAGAGCTGATCTTGGGGGCTTGAATAATGTGGTGTCATACTCTCTCTTGGCCCAAAATGGGTTTGGTCATAGTTGAATTATGACTTATTGTTCATTAGAGGGATCAATGGTACTTAAGGAGTTAGATGTAGAACTATAGGGGCAAAACAGTAATTTTGGCCTAGTTGTACTTACGAGCAATTTGTGAAGGGTCATCAGTTGTTGACTGTTATATCCAATGGACACAGAAATATATTTGTAGTTCAAAAAGTGCCGCTATCAGTCTTTAGTGGAGTGTCTGACAGTTAATGGATCATTGGGGCTTCAAGCTAAAGGTTCATAAAGTTCTCTCTATAGCTCAACATGGATTAAATGAGAATCAATTTTGGATTAATTTGAATTATTCAAATTAATTGAAGGAATTAATTATATGTGATATAATAAATTTAATTTAAGTGTATATGATATAATTACTATAATGTATATGATATATTATTATATAAAGTTTATTTGAGATGAAATAAATATTTGAATATGATTCAAATATTAATTATGTGAATTGGATTCATATGATTAAATTTATTATAAATGAGATTTATATTAAATACCATGCATTAATGAGAGAATGAAAACTATAGGTTATATTGTATTCGATACAATATTAAACTATAGCTTATATTTTATATTTGATATAACATAAAGTTTAATATATATTACATGATAAAGTGGTTATCATATAAATATATATTAACATTTTATTAAAATAAATTTTCTTTTAATTTATTTTATTTTTGAAAAAAAAAATTTAGGAGGTAGCTTTCTCTCTACTATGTGCATTTGTGGGAAAGGGTGCAGAGGGTTGTGTTCTTCTTATTCCCCTAGAGTTTATAGTGAAAAGCTGAGAGAAATAATTCTGAGAAAAGTTCTCTGATCTCACTCTCTCCCTCTCTCAATCTCACTCCCTCACCAAAAATACCAAGAGCCCATACAACTCCTTAAATTCTCATCCTAGAGAATACAGAGAAAACTTTCGTGTGGTGGCCAATTAGAGTTTTGAGTACGTGACATTTTGGAGAAACAATTACGAGGAGATTAGATCTTAAAAGGTTAGTATTTTTATCTCTTTATCTATTTTCTCAATTTCTATTAGCATGTTGTAAATTTAATCTTGAATGCTTTCTTCTATATGTTTTCTGTAAAATTGTATGTTCTGTAAAAATTAGGATTTGGGACCGATCCCCGCTTCCGTTCAAGACCTTCACTGGTTCTTTCACGAGGGACTTAGAGGTCAAAACATCTGGTTTCCCAAAGGCTTAGGCGTTGGCATGAGCAAGTGGTGTCACTTAGAAGGGGCACTGACACATGCCATAGAGGCTAATTGAGGGGATGAGCGACAAGGTTGAAGAAGAGCAACTAAGGTTAGGTGATGTGGGTGTTGGAAGGAGTAGGCGTTGGCCGAGAAAGGGCTTGAGTGGACGCTAGCCCTATGTGTTAGAGTGAAGCTGAAGCATATAGATTAATCACTCGGTTAGTGGGCTAAGTGGTGTGATTAGGGGCCATCAGCAAAGATTAGTGGCCTAGGTGTCATTCCATTAAGCCACTTGATCATGCACAGCTTAGTATAAAAAAGAGGTTGTGAGGAAGAAGCTTGGTTTGCCCATTTCTCTCATACAAAAGGGAAAGAGTTTGCTGCCAATCTGAAGTTCAATCAGTGTTGAAGATAATATTGGGCTGCCAAGAAGAAATTTCATCGAACTATAGTTGAAAATTGAAGAATTTGGTGAATGTTCCAAGTTTCTGAACTACTCGGGCATGCTGGAAAGCTTCGAGGTTAATGAGCACACCAAGAGAAATTTGAAGCTCAATTTTTAAGGTAAGAAAGTTAAGATGTTTAGGAACAAGTTCTTAGAAGAAAATTCTATGAAATAATATTTGAAAATTGAGTTATTTAAGCTGGACATTGAATATGAAATTTTGGTCGGATGAACAAGCAGGTAGCTGCAAACTAAGGATAAGAAAGCAGCTGGTTGGACGAGGGTATGCATGGGTGGGCACAAGCATTGGCAAGAGCATGCACGAGTGTAGGCAGACGTTGGTTGAGGTGCATGCACGAGGTGAGGCATGAAGTTGCACGGTGGAAAGGGCCAACAGCCAAGACACGCCAAGGGTGTCATTAGCAAGCGCCCAACACCTAGACAAGGTGAGCGTGTCCTAACGCCTACCTAAGCACCTGTGTGCATGTGCTGCCACCAACCAACCTAATTGCAAGGTAACTGACTAAGTGTTGGGTGATGCGTTGAGAAAAGCTAGGCACTAAGGAGTTATAAGGAAATTTCTAAGTGTGATGTTAAGCTTGAATGATAAAGTTCAGCTCAAAAGGAAGCTAGTGGCATTAACCAGAAGTACCTATCATTGTCATAGGGAAAACGCATATAAGAGAAGTTTATAGTCCTTTGGGGAAGTAACATAAAATTATGAGTGACTAGTTTTAATTAAGTTGAACTTGATTTAATTTCCATGAGCTAAGGCATATTTTTTAATGAGTTCCAACGCATAAATGTTTATGTTGCAATGTGTTTACGTTTTCAAAACATGATTTTCATTAAGTAATTTTCCAACGCATACTTAATCATAATGGTTGATGTGTGGACGCATAGTCCCTTTTCTTTAAAAGATTGGAGGTTTCAATGAGAAATGAAGTATATTTTATTGAATTTTTCTATGAGTTTTATGTATGCCTTTCTAGCTTTCAAAGCGAGTCTTTAAGCCTAATTGTGATGAACTTTAGTCTTTAAGCCTAATTGTGATGAACTTTGAAAAGAGGTTTGTGAAGTATACTTGAGTTCAAAGGATTAAAACCATGCGTTGATTAGCATTCCTTAAGATAGTCTATTTTACTATGATTTCTAACTCTATGACGAATTTGTAATGGAATGTTTTATGCTTAGAATAATGAGTTTTAACGTGAATTATGTTTTATGATGTTTTTACTGAGTAAACCCGATACTGAAGGGTCAAAGGTATCTGCCGTTGGTTAGCATTCCTTAAGATAGTCTATTTTACTATGATTTGTAACTCTATGACGAATTTGTAATGGAATGTTTTATGCTTAGAATAATGAGTTTTAACGTGAACTATGTTTTATAATGTTTTTACTGAGTAAACCCGATACTGAAGGGACGAAGGTATCTGGGTTCCCTAATACCTAAGGGATGACGATATCTAGGGCATGAGTATATGAGTAGCCTTTGAGGCTTGTCCACGTGAACATAGGAACAATATTATCGATGCTAATTGTATTGAGTTTACTCTACATCAACTAAGGAAATCGACGTTGAGCGATTGAGCAAAAGGGCTCTCCCTCAACTAAGGCTAGAGGATGATGAATTTCCAAACAAGTTGAATGATATTTGAGTTTTCCAAGGTTTTGAAAGTACTTATAGAGATGTTATGTTTTCTATGGCTTCTAGATGATTTCTTAACCCTAAGATAAAAGTTTTATGTCTTATTTAACAACTATATTTTCATGCTAAGGAAAGCCACTCACCGGAAAATTTAGCTCACCTTTTAAAATGTTTTCACTTTCCCAAGTAGTGGTCGATTCCTTGGAGTCTAACTGATCTGCCAGTCTGCCACATACTAAAAGTTCTAAAGGAAGAAGAGAAATTTAGGTGGTCCATCTTTTGTTGTTTAAGTGTCAACTCATCATGTACATATTAGAGGGGAAGGGTAGAACCTTAGTTGGAACCACTATTGTATAACTTATATAAATTTTCTCTGGCTTATATATATATATTGTGTGCATCTGTGTTTAGTTGTAGTTATACATTGGAGAATTTGGTTGAGAGTATATTAAACTATTTATCAGGTGTTACAGATGCTATAGAAGCAAGTTTTAGGAGTCGAGATGGGCAATGGATGTCATAAAGGGTTGACATCTATTGTCTTCATACCTCTTTCTTGATTAAGAAGAAAATCTAGGAAGGAGTATAACAACCCTTACCAACATTTCTATGACAACCCTCCACCAACTTCCGACAGTAGGATATTATCTACAATGATGCAACGACTGACTAATATGAAAAGTAGGGAAGCCACTAATCCTATTCATTTTATAGGACGCACAACTAATTTAAGATTCTCCTCTCATTTTCAGACATTAACCTCATTTTTCCTGGATTTGGCTAATTCCATCACTCAATTGCGTCAAAGATAAATTCTACATACATAATTGATTCCATTTCCCAATTTAGCATTTGGGTTTTGTAGATTTCGACAATCCACATGACATCTTTTTTCCCTACATTGAAATCATTAAATATGTATGACTTGAATTTCAGAATGCAATAATTGGACATAATCAAAGATATTCTCAGATTTTCATAATTTCCACATAATCAAAGATATTCTTAGATTTCCATTAAATTTTCAATATTCCCAGTTTTAAAGTTTCAATATCTCTTGAAAAAACCTAAAAGATGGAATGAGACAGATTTTTCCCCATCAAGATGATTCATGCAAATAATAATAATAATTTAATATAAAATGTAGGTAGGTGAAAGCACTTTTGGCAATGGTTTTTCGAAAGCCTTTTCAGGGATTTATTTTCCAGGCTGTTATGTTGTAGCTTCCCCATCTGATTGTTAGGTATGCCTTTTGAGCCTTCCTTTTAATGTGGCACTAAACTCTAGCAGACCTTCTCCCATTGTCCCATTGGTAAATCTCCTTCGGAAGTGAAAAGCGAAAAGTTTTTCTTAGAATTAGACTAGTCTTTCCATGTGCTCTTGATGCGATAAATCCTATGTGATGAAACGTTGAAAGGAAAACTCGAAGAAAAACATGAATGAGAAAAACCTCTTTCAGGAGTTCCAACTCTGACTAATAGAAGTTTATAGCCGCATTCCAACCTGCACACAAGAACCATATATCAAAACCAAAACAAAGAAGCCAAAGCAAACAATTAATGCAAATCCCACCACTCCGCACTTTGAAGTTGAATATTGTTCACCCCAACCACCAATAAGGAATTAGAAAGCCACTGTTACTCCTAAATTCAAATTCTTCCATATAAAAGTGAGTTACAATAGCTGAGGATTGAAGAAAGCTGTTAGATATGCAATTACTGGGATCACAGCATTACCTATAATTATGGATAAAAGGTTTTTTTCTTTCATAAAATATTGTATAAATTTAGGTCTTAAATTTGATTTGATCATATACAGCAACATGCTATGGTAGAGACGAGGAAAATTGAAGGGGATGTAGAATTTCGGTCAAATTCAAAGATAGATAAATGGCAGCATATGCTTTACTAGCTACTCTACTCATTTAATATTTTTCTAAAGTCAAGCTACTCTTACAAGAATCAAAACTTTTTGAAACTACAGAAAATGAAGGCTTAAATGTAATTTTTACATTTCACTTGTACAGAAACACCCAATATTGAGCATGGCTAGAAATGAGATCAAATCACAAAATCAGTTTGGCATCTTTCCCTGACGACTGTCTCTCCAGTGATCGAGCAGTCTCGCAATACCGTGTTTCAAGCAAATATATACCTGCCTTTCAAACAAGATGAGCAACGATTGATCAGCTCAAAACTCTAATCTGTCGTGAAATCTTTGACTGCCTACAAGTTATCGGTGTTTAGTCCTACTCTCCAAAATTGATAGTTATTGGACAGTGCCATCGTGCCAACTTTTAACGTATGTGTATCAATCATATTTTTCAAATTTCAGAAAGCCAACTCCATAATCGAAGTGAAGAGCCAAATTATTCTTCCATTGTAGTTCCATCAGAATTACTTTCCTGTGGCACAATATTTTCATCATCTTTATCAGCCTCATTATCATCATTCTTAGCCTCAATATCATCATCATTCTTAGCCTCAATATCATCATCATTCTTAGCCTCATTATCATCATCATTCTTCGTCGAACTATCCTCGAGCATTGGCTCCTCCTTCGGTCCACTGTCTTTGTTAGCCTCATCATCTTCATTCTCAATTAAACCATTTTCAATTGCAGAACCTCCATCTGCGCCATTTGCAAGACCATCGGTCTTTGAAGTTTCCATGGTTGTGTCTGAAACACCATCATCATTGGCCTGCTCTGTATCCATAGCATTTTGCTGTATGTCAACATTGTCGTTGGGAGGAAGCTGCCCCGGATGTGTGGTATACCCATCAAATTGCTGGCTGCTGATCCGAATCTGCAGGGAAAAGGTTTAGCAATCCGCAGGACTATAACACAAATCACATAAGAACACCACTTAACAACTATATTCTCGATTACAAGGGGGAAAAAAGCTTTATAAAAACTTGAACTTGATGGTCTCTCTGCAAATCCAAGAGCACAAACCATTTGAATAATAGGAATAAATATACTCTCTGGCCAATATGGAGAAAAAGAAATCCCAGATCTTGAACACCGGAAGAAAAAGGTGGTGGGAGGAAACTAAGGAAATTTTAGGCTAATCCTCTCGAAGTGTATTTATTTCTCTTATTCATATTTGGAAGATTTTTGGTTAATCCTGATTTTTGGCTAATCCATCTCTATCAAAGTATTTCTTCAAAAATAATTTTTAAGTCAACCCAACATCTTTGGAGTATTTTTTATTTATTAAGATTTGTAAAATAATTAATTTTTCCATAAGTGCTTATAGGAAAATTAATTTCACTTAGCATTTTATCCTAAGGCTAGTTGAAACAAGCGATAAGCCTGTGATAATACCTGATAAAGCTGTTCCAGAATGCTGGCCATCTCCTCACTACCACTCACATGGTAAATAGGACCAGTGTCTGCTACATTACGTTCTGTATAAGATGTTATCTCATTCAAGTTGAGTCCAAGGCGGTCAGGCCTTTGAAGCAGAAGCTGAAATGTTGGCTGCAGTTCATAACATTGTTCAAACAGAGATCGGCGGCAGAAGACATACAAACCAAGTCGAGCACGAGACATGGCCACAATCAATCTTCTAACATCACGAAGGTGCCCCACAAAGCGGGTTCGAACTAGAGACAGTAATATATAATCATTCTGCTGACCTTGAAATTTATCAACTGTCGTAACCTAGGTTCAAATATCAAACAAGATTTGTTAACAAATAAATACAGCCATGCAGGCAGCAACATTAAGATTAGATGCATGCAAACATGAAGAATGCAAGACATTTAGACATTTAGATTCAAATATCAAACAAAATCCGTTAACAAATAAAGACATGCAGGCAGCAACATTAAGATTAGATATATGCAAACATGAAAAACGCAAAACATTTAGGTTTATTCGGCCCAATGGACAGTCACAGTTTTCTTCTTTTTAGGAAATATTGATTAAATTAAATGATACAAAGGATGAACCCATCCAAGGGAATAACAAAAGGTTTCTCCAATTAGTTAAAAGAGAGTTTACTTTAGGCTGTAGTTGTTAAAAAGAACCGCAGGTGAAGAGATGGTAGTTTATCCACAACAAATATAATGACTAGCAATTGAGAGAACATCAAAATGTGTACAAAGATACTGATTCCATTAACTAAAAAATTACGATAAGCAACAAATAATGTAATTGCTCACATACAGTGAACCATTTTGAAGATACCTTGCTAGGGGCACCAATGAAATTGTATGGTACACATCTACGATTGATAACATCTCGGATTAGAAGCTTCTGGCCATTGTAAGTTGTCAAGATAGATATCTTATTTGCAGGGTACCCTAGTAAACGCATATAAATATACACACTAACAACATATTCAGCTTCCCCCTCGTTCTGATAAAACCAAGGAGAAGGGGCAGTCTCACCCCTCCCTTGGTAGTCCGGCACATCCACTAGCTGATAATCATAAGAGAATCCAGCATTTGCTCTATGAAACATGACTGCCTCCTTCACATAGGGAAGATCTCCCAATTCTCTATATCTCCAGTTGTAAAGCTTGGCTATACTTGGTCTGGCACGACCTTGAGCATTGAGTTCAATATAAGGAATGCCCAATCTGACAAACCTTGTAAATAAACTTTGGTCCATATGGCTATACTTTTGAAAAGCCATATTCTTAACAACAGGGGGCAACTGATGGTGATCACCAATCAAAATGCAGCGTTTGAGACGTGCATAACCATCTTCCTGCCTCTGAAGTAACATTGGTATAAAAGTTTCAATTTCTAATATTTGTGCACTTTCTTCCATTAGCAAATTATCATACTTGAAACCTAAACGAAGAAAATCTTTCCTCTTTAGGGCAGCATGAGTGCAAGTCATTGCAACAATTTTTGCCTGCTTAGTCATCAAGTAGTTTGCACGATCAGCTGTAGACTTGAGTAATTCAAAAGCTCTACACTCTTCAAGCTCCTGAAACATTGTCTTGAGATGACGAAAGCACCCCTTAGCTGCCCGCATATCTTTATCAAAAAATTCACCCGTGAAAACTGGATTTGGTGCATTGGAGAAAAATTCCTTGAAGGGAAATCTCTCTTGAACAAAATTAGATTTATCCTCATTTCCAGCACACGCAGCTATAAATTGCTCCCAGCGTGAGTACACATGCAGTAACCAAAAGTATCCGGCAGTTTCACAAGTATATCCAACATCTTCAGGGAGTTGGAGAGATCTTGCCAGCCTCTCCACTTCACTTAGCAATTCCAACCTCCGCACAAGCATCGAATTGACACGCCCCTGTCGGCTGAAATCAAGATCAGTTGCCAATTCTTGTTCACCTTGACCAAGGCGAAGCAGATAGCGGGCAGGAACATCTCTCTGGGATCATTAGAGAAGTCGGGAAAAAAATATTATAAAAACTATGCAGCAAGATAGCTTAAATTATGCGTATATAAAAATAAACACTGTAGTGCCTGCACACATTAACACAATGGACAGATAAATGTAATCTAATTCTAAAGATAGTAACAGTTTTCTTCATTTACCTCCATTATCTTCTCGAATAGGTCATTCAGAGCTTGATTTGAGTGAGTGATTATCAATGTTCTCTGTGAAGGGCAATTGTGATAAAGAACATTTAGAACTTGAACGGCTGTGTCAGTCTTTCCAGTACCAGGTGGACCAACAACCATGGTTAATCCAGGTTGAACACCAGAGATAATTGCTCCAACCTACATTTAAAAATAAATAAACAAGTTAGACTCGTAGTTCAAATAGAGAGTTTCATCAACAAACACACCAACTTAAGCAACGATGTCCAAAGGTGTTATCCATTCAATAACCAAATTCCCCTATTTCAGGAAATTAAATCAACTCAAGGACAGGGAAATTAAATGCACATAAGAAAAATGAATAACTTCTAAAGAATTGTAATGCAAAATGACTAATAACTTGAGTCCTCTTTCCAAGTTTTGTCATTCTTTTTTTGAAAAGGAAACAATTCATTGATATAAGAGAAAAGCGAGCAAACGCCCAAAGTACAAGAGGGTTATACAATGAGCGGAATAACAACCGAATACCAAACGGATCAGCTAGCGCACCCGGGCATCTCAACTAGGTTGACACCCCCTTAGCACCCTCATCACATCCAAAAACAAACTAAGACTAGCTATAAATATAAGAAAAGCACTAAGCATTACAGTCCCCAAAATGAACAAACACGGGCAAAAACAGAAACAAACAGTCTGAAAAATCAAAGAGAAATCAAAGAGAACCGCTGGCTACTGAAAAAGCTAAAAACCATCACTCGAAAGGGAGGCAAACACTCTCCAATTGAGATTGAATTCTGATAAACTGTAGCTATTAAAATGCTTGGACAGGATACACCAAGAAGAAGCAAGCCGACGGGCTGATTCGAATCGATCTTGGCAACCAAGAGCCTTATCATGAAACACCCTTTGATTTCTTTCAAACCATAGAGACGACCGCATTAATCCACAATATACGGCTGGATTTATGGAGATTTATACCATCTAAAAGCTGCAGCAAGTTACCCTTAAAATCATTGCTCATAACCCATGAAAAGTTGAAGAAGGACGGCAACTTCTCCCAACACCAAGCTGAATAGGAACACGCAAAGAAAAGGTGGAGGGAGTCTTCAAACGAATGTAGGCACAAAGGGCACATTGAAGGAGAAATATAGCTGGTTGCCAACTTTCTTTGCAAAACTGAAGCTACATTCAGCTGACCAAAAAGCATTATCAGGCTACAAGTCTTCCACAGGGCCGAGTAAAGAGATTTGTCCAATGGAGAGGAGGGGGAAAGGTGTATTTTAAGGGAATTGACTGTGAAGAGACCCGAGGCTGAAATTGACCACTCCCTTTTATCAACATCCTCTGAAATTTTCCTTGTTGCAATAACCCTAAGTAGCTCTTGAAAAGAAATGATCTCCTCATCTCTAAGCAAACGACGAAAGGTGATTGACCAAACGGCCAATCTGCTGTCCCAATGGTCAGCAACATTCCAAGTTTTGTCATTCTATCACGACTAGTGCAAATATATGGAATAGTTTCTTGTAGGAGTGATTGAGTGGAATTCCACTCTTTTTCCATATATTAATGAAACTTGAAAAGTCTATTTCTATTAATATAAATTTGTAATCACCCTTGGAAATCATTGAAAAGTCTTCTTTTCTTTTTTTCTTTTTTTCTTTTTTTTTTTTGTCTTTTTAAATCAAAATAACCAAAAGTTATATAACAAAAATCTGATCATGAAAGAGACAACTAGGAACTCATGGTGATATGTACATATTGGATATCCAATTTTTATTACTAGTCCTTATCAATTTCTTACGTGTATTTTTTTTTTTTTTTTAAGAAACTAAACTAGTGTTGAAAAAAATAAAAAGAATACCGCTGCATACAAAAAACAAGCTCCAAACAAACAGGAGCCCAACACTAGCTATAAAAATGAATTCAATCCAAAAGAACAAGACCAAGACCAAGACCATAACTACAAAAATGCCTAGTGACTGATGCCACAGAGAAGCATTAAAACTTGAGACCTCCCAAACCTCCTCACCCAAATTCTCGACCTCCCTAAAAATCCTATTATTCCTCTCAAGTCTAAAGGAGAAACTTGTGCAGATAAGTCCTAGATGATGTAGTTTTGCAAGAGAAGTGCAATAGTCTGATCATCACTTCTCCATTTGCCCTTTTTCAGTTTCATGGAGGAAGTTCTATGCCATAATTAACTATTAGTTTGAACCACCTAAAAGATTAAAGGAGTTCCTCCAAAACTTATGTGGCTGCAGATTGAAAAAGAAACCTCATCTTAGAAATGAAATAATCTTCATTCTTTAATAATCTTGAGAAAAAAATCTAGAATCTTGGAGTTCATTGATATTGTTTCTTTCTTTGCAGGCAGCATCAATATTGAAAGCCATATAATTGATTGGTTGCTCTAATCCAAAAAAAATAGATTTGCTGAACAGTCTTACACTTCACATCAGTCAAAAACAGTCTTCCATGAAAAATAAATAAAAATAAAGAGCAAAATGTTAAAGAAGAACCTGTGTTGGAGTAAATCTGACAGAGTTCTGTTTAGGCTGATCTTGAGGATAAGGACCTGGGTCAGGAGGAGTATACGCCTCAACCATAAGTTTCTCCTTCTCAGCACAGGCATCCATCATGTTTACATCATTCTTTGAAATACTTGAAGACTTCTTATTCTCCGGGAGGGCATGATTGCTACCTTTAAGAACTCTAGGAAGCCTAATCCGGAAAGGGGGACTTGGGTGCAAAATCTCCTCACCATCGGGATTTGTAAAACAGACCTGAACAAATGAACATAATACATTTAGACACGGATACTTTTGAATTTTGATTATATACAACAGAGGCAGAGATATTAATTCACTAATTTAAGAAATCGTTTTAATTAAAAAGAAGAAGACAGAAGTAACCTCATAATCTGGAAAACATTCTTTCAAATGATCAGCGTCAAGAAATGTATCTTTGAAGTCTACTGCTTCCAAAAGATCTGGCATGTTAGTCCATTGAGCAGCAGAAGGATTCCCATAACCAAGAAGTATATTGTGCAACCAATCAGGAACGATACAGTATTCATTCATAAGATCCCTGATAGATTCCAATATAGCTTTAAAATTATTTTCCTTGGGTTTCCTCCTCATCAAGACATTAAATGTCCCATAGACATCTTCTGAACCCTTCTCTGCAATAGCACTGACATCCATATGGTACTGTGCTGTATCCAAAGCTACAGTTACAGTTCTCAACTCCCCCTTAGGAGGTTTCCACTCATCCGGTTTAATTCTTCCAGTAAAGTCATTCATGAGAGTTCCCTCTTCATCACGAATCTCAATAATTTCACATCCTCGTACACACTGAAGGCCAAGACGTTGAGGAACACTGGCCTTGTCAGCTTCCTCTGAACTTAGAGGCTCAAATGATGGACTAATAGAAAGTAAAAATAAAACATCGTGCTCCTTAAGAGCATTCCATTCAGATCTTATTTGGGCTCTATAGCTAGAAATGCTAAAAGTGACATCTGCCGTCACAGATGAAGGCTTGACTTCCCCAATATTTGGCTGCTTCACCTCAGTAATCTTGAATTCTTTAATTGGCACGGCCATTCTTGACCAGCCACGGAAAGCAGTTTGCCCCTCATTATTAATGTAGGCAAGGAGATGGGGTACAGCTTCCTGAATGTCTTCACGGATCTCATAAGTTGATTCCAGGCGGAAGAGATTGAAATTTCTCAGAAGATAGTCATGGAGCGTTAAAAACTGTAAATTTAACTTTGGAAGAGCCAAGCAACCTTCCCCCGAGTAATTTATGCTTGGCACAACGCTCTCATCCCACATTATCTCCTCATTTGGGTATAGTGGAAGTGCATTAATGGCTTCCTTTTGAGACTGTTGCTTCTCGAAAAAGGAAACAACAACCTCAATCAAAAAATCAACTCTATCCGACCAAGGATCTTCTTTTGACACTAACTTGAGCTGCAAAAGCAACACAAATGTCAGCCAAAAAGGAGCTTAGAACTATTTGTTATTAGAAGCTGGCAGCGAACTTTCACATAAAGCAAACCAAATGAGAGATAAGAAAACAACATACAAGGGCGAGAAGAAAATAAAATAGTTCTGTTTGGTACTTTTCATAATTTCCGTGAAAATGTTATATCCTTTCAGGAAAAAAGAAGTGACTATAGATTTTTTTATGGTCTTTCCATTGAAGACCCATAGCTAGAAATGGAAAACTCTTGTTATTCCATTACATTTTCATGCAGAGTTGACCACAGTTCCCTAATCACGAGGCATCTTAATTGAACACTGCCCTAGGTTGGGCGTCCCTATCTGAAGATTAAGTAAAAAACTATGAAATGAATCCAACAATAGTGATATTGAAGTTGATAAGTTACTGCTTTCTGATAAATCAGAAATACAAACAAAACGATCAACTCGTCTTTCAATTTATATTTTTAGCATCCCAGGATAATAATTTTTCACAGACCTTAGAGCAAACCAAATCTTTCAGCTCTGGAAGAGAAAGCACCAATAGTTTCTTGGCAAGGTCAGCACGTTTATGAATTGAACCAACATTGGCCAATGCAAGTTCCCGCAGCTAAGAAAAGGAAGAGAGTGATAAATACATTAGTCATGCTGACAAATTAAATTAAAATTATAAAGAAAAGACATAGTAAAAGTAATAATTAAATAAAAATCTATTAAATATGCCTCTTTCTTCATTGTACCTTACATGTTCAAATGCCCTGTCATTTTTTAATAAGAGGATTCCATAACCTCTTGTGCCTTTGTAATTACTGTTTTAGTCATCATTGTATTATTTGTTTACAATGGAAAGGGAATAAATGAAACATCCATTTGCATGGTTAAACATCCTTTTCGCTTCTAAATCATCTTAAAAACTAACCTTTGGAATCTTCTTAAATGCAAGAAGCTGAAAAGATTGGACACGGTCATAATGAGATTGGAGAACCTCATCATCCGTCAATTGTGTCCCAACATGATCATTGATCTCAAATCCTTCGTAGAACTGCAGCAGATCAACCAGCTGAGCAAAAAGTTTGCCTTTTTCATGTTTGTAAAGGGCACTTAAATGACATTTGGCAACAACACCAACATCAGCAACAAGAGGTCGAAGGTATCTGAATGGTCCAACAAGGGGAAAAATGAGACAAACATGATTAAAAGAATAAAACGAAGAAAGTCACTAAGCAAATGTAACTAAAGCAAGTAATCTTACAATCAATTAATGAAGATCAACAAAATAAATCAAACAAGTGATTGGAGAGCACTCATTCATTAGTTTTTGGCTCTACCTCCAACCCTTAGGCTGTTTTCTGTGGCCCTTGGTTTGGCCCTCTCTAATACATTTCTTGTTTCTCATAAAATAAACAAAATAAATAAAAATTAAAAAAAAAAACGAAACAAAACAAACAAAATAAATCAAATAGAAAAAATAACTATACATATTTAACTGCCATAATGCGCATAAAATCCATTAATGTAGTTTATTCACAACAAATTGGGGGGGAAATAAACTACAATAGAGATTTAATAAGAAAGTCAACCACAATAGCAAAAGGCTAACAATCGAGAGAGAGAGAGAGAGAAAGAAGAGAAATTATCATTTTGTGAATGGTCAAGTAAATTAAGACTACTGCATATCAATCCATCACAAATTAAACTATAAAACAAACTCCATCCATCAAGATTTAAATTCAAACAAAGGATGTAAATTGTGGTCACAGCATTTGAGTATACCTTCTTGTAGGGAGTTGACTTAAAAGATCAATCAGAAACTCCATGAACCTCTCGCAATACAAAATGCAAGCATTGTCTCCCTCTATCAAGCCATTGACATCAACAAATTGATCATTTCCATCACCTGAATTACTCAGAGGGAACACTTCACCATCCAAAACCTGGTTCCCAAAAGTAAGGGAAGAACAAAAGAAATTAGCCAATTTTTTGCACAAAAATTACAAAAATAATCTTAATCAGAAAGAAAGGCAACCTCCAGAAACTCTTCAATGAGATTTCTCAAGAACTTCACTTCAAGAGTTGACAATGGATCAAAAACCTCCCCTCGTTTAATAAACTCTTTAGCCTCTCTCTTTATCATTCTTTTCCATTTCTTAATTATATCAGTATTAAGACAAAGCTCCATCTGCAGATGAATGAAAAAGAAAATCATTGTTACATATTCCAAAGGTAACAGAAGATTAACGACAGAGTGTGACACGTCATACCTGAAAACGACCATAAGATAAACTGTGCCAAGACTGCAGACCTGCTATTCTCAATACCGTCTCACTGACAATCTCATCCTCCAAGCTCTGCAGAGGTTAGTTTTCAAAAATCTATAAGATATAAAAGAAGAATAAATGATAATACAGGGAGATATTGGCAGAAAACAGTCACGAATCCTAGAAAATTTATTTACTACTAGCCTATTCAATTCCATAAAAGGTAAATAATAACATTGGCATGCATAAATATGAATGTTTCATTGACTTTAAAAACAAGTTATTTTGTAATGAATTCACAAACAGACCCTAAGCTTTATAAAGTAATTTGGAAAACTCTTTAAAAATCACCTTCTGTATATAGACTCTTGCGTTTCTTATTCCTAAAAATACATATATATAGACTCTTGTGCTATGAGTTGTAATTTGTAAACAGTAAACACAACAGATTAAGTCCAAATTCAGTTTTACGAGTTCTCCTATTTTGTGTTTATGTACAAGGACGACGAGATCCGCTGGGCCAGCAGTGAACGAAGTGTTAAAGTAGAGAAAGCTAGCGTTCCGTACTCAGCCGGCATGCGTGCACATGAACTTATAAAAAGTGGTACGAGCTAAAGATGTTCAATTGGGTTTCCTTTCAGCCTTTCTCTTATATACGATACCAGCAGACGCACGCACCCCTGCCCGTCACGAATGCAAAGTGGAGAATAAGGTTGACATATTACCAATCATTTGTTTGTTAATTGTTTTTGCTTGGCTTAGCATTTTCAGTATTTTTTATACTTGCAGTTCTCAAAAGATCAGAAGATATAATTGACCAATTCTTATATGGTCATCCTTTTTTCTGAGAGAGAGTATATGGCCATCCTCTTCATCACAAAACTAAGATTATTTGGGTATTGTAATGAGAGGTGGCCTTTGGTAGCTAGGAAAGAAGAAACCACCATATTCTCAAGTTCGAGATGCTTCCAAAATGTCTGGGAGCTGATCATTTCTTGGATTGTTCAACTTAACTATCCTCCTTTTCTGTTATAGACTCCCCCCCACCAAAAAAAAAAAAAAGAAAAGAAAAGAAAAGAAAAAAACAACCCAGCAAGTAATGGTTCAACGATAACCGTATAAGTAAATTGCAATAAACAAGTCATATACCTGAAAGGCATTAATCATAAAAACAAGATAATTTGTTTTCTCTGCAATGCTTATTTCTCTTCCCTGCGTCATAAATAGAAGTAATTACATTTTCAGATAAAAGAATGATAAATTATGGTCTAAAATAACCAAAAATGTAGTAATTTCTGGTCTACATCATAACAAAAAAGACATTCATATGATGACATTAAAAGTAAAACTTCCCAAAACTTTCAGTCGGGAGGAGGAATTATTTAAGTAGAAACTAAGACATAATAAAGCTGAATACCCAATCATCAGCATAAAGTCAAGTCATAATCCTACTTATAATGGTTCTCATTAGAAGCAGGACAATTTTATCAATAGAAAAACAATTAACAAGAGAGAGAGAGAGAGAGAGAGGATAAGGCATATTCTTAAACTAAGAAACAACCAACAATAGATACAGAGAGCTGCAAAAACAACCCAAACTAGCAAAACACGAGCACAATTGACTAGTAGGTGGTTATCTTCTTCTTCAACCATTACAACAGCTCTGCCCCATGCAACTCCATATTCGGAAGTAAAAGGCACAACCCAAAATATGATTGAAACTGTCCGCTTAGATACTAGACAAGACACCCAATTCAGGCCAAGAACGAGCTAAGTAAAGAAGCATACTTTCTTCTGGATTTCAAGCCTCTACAAAGATGAGAAAGAAAAGTCCAATCTAGTAGGATTTTAGTAACTAAATCTTTACCCGATTTTCAGTACTGGAACGGCCTCTATTTTTGTATAGCTCATTGTATTTACATTCCTCTGGATGAGAGTGGTTTCTCAATTAAATACACACATATATAAATAATTACTCAATGACATATCAAAATTGAAGTATAAAACTAAAGGATAATAATTTTTCTACTAAAATTATCGTTGCAGCAATTCTCACAAGCATGGGATGGGATACATAATAAGTCAATCAAAATAAAACTAACCTCCTTCAGTCGAAGAACCCTCTCAAGAAACCCCTTAAAGACGTCCTTCCTATCATAAAAACATACCCAAGCTGCTACATTCTCTCGAAACTACAATATCAAATTTCAATTTGTAAGTCTCACAGAAGATTCAGATTATGAGCATTCCCCAAAAAATGGCATTTTCAATTTTAAAAGAAATAAACAATAATACACTGTTTCAATCAATTAGAACCTAATAACGGTAATAAAAGATCCTCCTTTCGTGTCCTTGAGTTCTAAAAAAAATAACGGTAATGAAAGAGTGGTACGGCTTCTGGATGAGCTCTTAAAAAGTTCACTTCAGTTTTTCATAAAATTAATTAAACTGTGGCTGCACATAATAAAAGGGGGGAATGGAGGGGGGGACTTTTCTCCTTTTCCTTAATATGCCAGCAACCAATAAAGAAACCCTGGTTGAAACAAGCACTTCTTCCAAACGAACACTCTTCCAGAAACCATGAATTACTGTGCAAAGCTTATTGTTATTGCAACAATAAGTAATTTCGGATTAGCAAGCAACAACTTTACATTTCCGGCGAAATGCTTTATAGATTTCCATTACAACACAGCGAGAAGGACAATTGAACGGAGAAATACTCACGAGAACAGTCCAAGAATTCAAGAAAGCTGTTACCTTCTCATTAACCATGAGTATCATCGACATTACATGCTCGAACGTCGCAGTCTCCGGGTCAAAATTAGGCCACAAATAGTTTTCCAAGTACTGACTGACCTCCAAAATCATCACCCTCTGCAGAGGCACGGTCTTGCGCCCCTCTTTAACCGAAAGCTCCGTCTCATAAATCTTCTTTACTAACTCTGGATCAAAGGGCTTCTTAGGCTTCGAAGGGTCGGTTACTTTCGACCAGTTCGCCGCCGCAATCTTCGTCAGCCGGTCTCGCTGAATCTCCGAAAGCGTTATAGTGTTTGGCAGTGCCGCACCAGGCTTGGACTCCACGGGCTTGTCGTCGACCTGATTGGACTCGACGGGGTACTCCGCCACTCTGTGGCGCTTGAAATCGTAAACCCCAGTTCCATACACCTTCGGCATTGTAAGTAGTTGGAAACTTTAACTTCTATGGCGGAGGGAGGGGGTTCTAGGGCTCCGGAGTTTACAGAAGTGGTACAGGGCTTTAGCTAGGGGGGTGGATTTACTGAGGAATAAACCTCAGAAAATTAGTTTTGAAAGAGCAGCAGAGTCGGTCTAGACGTCCTAGTGACTTGCTGGAGACGGTGAACGGTGAAAATCTTCGCCGTGGCGGTCGGAATTAACTGATTAGGGAGGAGGCGCCGGCGTCGGCGTAAATAGCCATCACCCGACCACAGCCGTGATCGTCTTATATCTTATAACCAATTCCAATCCAAAGGCTTTTGGTAAATTGGCCTTTGAAATGTCTAAATTGCCCCTACTAAAAATGTCATTTGGTTTAATGGATCCCTTTGGATTAGCAATTTATGTCTTCAATTTTAATTTGGGATACATGTCAATTTTTAATTAGTCTCAAATTTAATTATTTATAATTTCGCCATTAATTTGAGAAATGATGTGACAATTTGTGATTTGTCCCAAATTTCTCATGCAATAAATGCTCTTTTTCAAAATGCATTTCGAGATTTATGCACGTATATGGGTGAGTGAATCTCGCAAAAGATAAAATTTGAATCGAAGTGCAAGTTATACATTCTTGACTTTGATTCTGCTTGATGTGTCAACCCAATCAAACTATGAATTTGGTATACAGGTTTGATCTCAAATTTTATGTATGTTTGACATACACATTTGTTATGCTGACTTATCAAAACGGAATTTAGGTCAAAGTTTTGACTTTCTTTCTTGAGATAAATTTCAATTTGAATTTTAGTAGAATTTATCTTTCACCTAATTCAAAATTGAATTTGGAGTAAAATTGAACTTTTACCCAGGATGCTTGGCTTGAACTTGGAAAAGGACTTGAAGAATAGATTTGAACTTTATTCAGTTTTACTTGGGGATCAAATTATGAATTGTCTCCTATTTAATTTTAAGATAAATTGGAGATATTAACCACAATTCGATTTAACTTGATACAAAAATCTAAGCTTTGATTATTTGAATTTGGGACAAAAATTTAGAATATGGTTGTTGAATGAGAAATTTTGGACAAATTCCAAACAATTGAATTTTGGACAAATTAGAAATTGACATGTGTCCCCAAATTGAAGTTGAAGACATAAATTGGCAAATTCCGATGATGCCACGTGTTTTTATCACAAGAGTTGGATTGTGTGAAATTAATTTGGTCTAATTTAATATTATAATTTGAGTTAAAGTCTAGTTTGAAGGAATTATGAAGTTCTATAGTGGAAGCAGAGATCGGCTCAATTTTTTATTTTCCACATAATCAAGTATTTTACAGGACAAAAAAATTATTATGCATTAATTTAGAAAATTCACATTATGCATTAAGAGGAAAAATGGACAAGAATACATACCCTTCAAGACAAAAAAGTTCTTCATGAATCCTCTTCCAGACACAATCCAAAGAACGAAAATCCAACAAACACTACCACAAGTGAGTCCTCGTATTCTTTTTTGGGATGAGAATTTCTCAAGAGTGTGTGGGCTCTGAGATTTTGGAAGGGGAATAGAGTTTGAGGGAGGGTGGATTCTTTTTTCTTAGGAAAAAGGACCAAAAGCTTTCTCATCCTTCTTCTCTATGAAAAAGAAGATTCGACAAAAAAAAAAAAAAAAAACATGCGTAAAAATCATTCCACCAACTTGTTGATTGAGAGAATTAAGGGAGTAATTTTGAAATTTAAAAATAAAATAAAATAAATTTAAATAATAATTATATATATATATTATATATATATATATATATAATAACTAACTTATTATATATATAACACTATATGTTATATCAATTATAACACATACCTATAGTTTTTTATATTGTATCAAGTACAATATAACTCTATAATTTTTAATTATCTCAATCATTTGTGGTATTTAATATAAATCACATTTATACTAAATTTAATTATATGAATCCAATCCATGTAATTAATATTTGAATCATATTCAAATACTTATTTCCTCTCAAATAAAGTTTATGTTATAATGTATCAAATACATTAATTTAATTATATCACATATATAATTAATTTAATTATATCATATATAATTAATTCCCTCAATTAATTTGAACAATTCAAATTAATCCAAAATTAATTCTCAATAATCCCCGTTGAGCTACAGAGGGAACCTTACGGACCTGTAAATTGAAGCTCCAATAGTACTTGAATAATTAATTAAACTCTTTTAATTAATTATTCAACATCCATTAAATGTTGGTCACTCCACTAAAGACCGACAGTTGCACTCTTCATGCTACATATATATTTATGTGTCCATTGGATATAACCAATCAACAGTACGATGACCCTTCACAAATTACTCGTAAGTACAGTTGGGCCCTAATAATCGTTTTGCCCCTGTAGTTTCATCTAACTCCTTAAGTACCATTGATCCCTCTAATGAACAATAAGTCATAGTCCAACTATGACCAAACCTATGGCCAAACCTCTCTCGGGTCAAGAGAGAGTGTGGCGCCACATTGTTCAAGCCCTAGAATCAGCCCTTAAGGGAGCAATTTATCTACTTATCCAGACATTGGGGAATGAGTGAATTCCATCTTGTATAGTTGTGTTCCCAGCTCTCCAATCCGACGAACCCCAAAATGGTAGGCTTATTAAGTCAACGATTTAGGCACTTTTACCCATACAAATCAAAGGACCGCTTTCATAGGCAGAAGTTCAAAACTCACTCAAAATTCAGATCATGTCACCTATGGTCATCTTGGTGAAATGTAAGTCTCTATTATGAACGGTATTATATAATAAGATTAGTCATTTCGTGGTCCGGTCTTATATAAACTCCTTTGTATAGTATACCATCGGTCACATGTCTCCACATGAATGATCAGGTTTAGATCATTTATAGCACTTTACAACAATTGTAACATCTACAAAGTGGGTCATATTCGTAGTGTCACCAGGATAAGGTACCTAGTCTTATCTATCTACTATAGACCATTTAGGTTATCACTTAAACATGATCCACCTGTATGTCTCTACATACATGTTTAAGCTACAAAAGATAATCCTGGATGTTAGTTTATTGGTTTGTGGGTCAATGCTACTAAATGTCTAATAAAATATCTCATATTTTATTAAATAAATAAAATTGTTTGTACATTACAATTACAAACTACAAGACCACGAGATTTAGGGCATCAACCCCAACAAGCATGATGGAGCTGACAAATGCTAAGTAGCGGAAAGGGGAGCCAGTCATCGACTACATCAACCGATGGAGAGCTCTAAGTTTGGACTGCATCACCAAACTATCTGTTGTAAAAATGTGCCTCCAAGTGATGCATTGGGGACTTCTTTATATTCTACAGGGAATAAGGCCCTGTACGTTTGAAGAATTGGCAACTCGCACCTACGATATGGAGTTAAGCATCGCCAATATAAGAATGAAGGATTTATTTTTGCCTGAAGTGACGAAGGACAAGAAAGAAACGATAGGGGTTGAAAAATGAAAAGCGCCATAAAGGAATCAACGGTCGTTGATACGACCCGTTGAATTTTTTTCAAAAGGAAAAGAGAAGAAAGTTGAGAAGAAGGACGGGGGAGGCGAAAGACGTCGCCTAACTTTGAAAGAGAGGCGTGAAAAATTTTATCCGTTTCCTGACTTTGATATTGCAAATATGCTTGAGCAACTGCTAGAAAAAAAAAAACTTATCTAGCTACCGGAATGCAAACGACCGGAACAAGTAGGGAAAGTGGACGATCCTAACTACTACAAGTATCACAAGGTCGTTAGCCACCTGATCAAAAAATGTTTCATGCTAGAGAGTTGATTCTAAGGTTGGCTCGTGAGAGGAAGATTGAGTTAGATCTAAACAAGGTTGCTAAAAAAAAATCATGTCGTAGTGGCATAACCCCAAATGCTCCAATATCAACTATTTGTTATGTTGAAAGAGAGAGTTTGGTTCAGTTTGGGACTCTTGAACCTATGGTCGTTGGTTCAGCAAGCGATCCAAATGATAGATTTTCAAAACAAAGAAGAACATGTTAATAGTGACGATGACAAAGGATGGATTCTTGTAACACGTCAAATGAAGAGAAAGTCGAGTCCTACCCAAAAAGAGTCGCGTTCCTACCGGAGTTATAAAAAAGGGAACAAGACTCAGAAAAGGAAGGGAAAAAAGAAGACTTGGAAGCCCAAGTTTATGGAGGAGGAAGATGAGGACTTCCCTCAACCCAGGCGACATGTGACGTTAGCAGATTTCCTTCTGGAGAACTTCTACGATCATTGTTTGAGGAAAATGCCAAAGGTTGTTGTCTGTCACGCTGTCAGCACGATAGAAGAAGTGGATACTTCTCTAAGTTCATCGAAAACAATGGAAGAATCAAAAGACTTGCCATCGTTCAACATAGATGATTTGTTGCCACTCCCTCATGCAAACAAAACCGTTCTCATCGATGCATTGTTAGAATCCAACGCATCTAGTGTACCGTGTTGGGTTTTATGTCCTAAAAACTCACATTTTGTAAAATAATAAATATTTTCTATTATTAATATACTTGTTATTGATCTCATAAATTGTATGAAAGTCTAAATCCAATAAACTAAGACCCATGACTATTGTATGAGTACTTGAACTTTATGTGGAGATATAAGAATGGATCAGGTTCGAGTAAATAGTCAAAATGATCTATGGTACATGAATGAGGTTGGGTACCTTATTCTGGTAACACCATTGGATGTGCCCTACTTTGTAGTTGTTACAAATAGTTGTAAAGTGCTACATACGATGTGATCCTAATTCGTACATGTTATGACATGAGGAGTGAGGGCATTCTATGCAATGAGTTCGCATAAGATCAGGACCAAGAAATAAGTCACTCTTACTTTATAACGTTGTTTACTATTTAAGACTGACTATTTCACCTAGATGACCTAGGTAACTCGATCTTAATCCTGAGCTAACTATGAACTCCTGTTTATTCGGGATTGCCCTTAAATTTGCATAGTTGACAGTTGGTTCAACAGCGTCAGCTTAATAAGACTCCCATTTTAGGGGTAAGACCAGATAGATAGCTGGGGACATAGGGTGCAAGACGGAGTTCACATCTACCCAATTTAAAGATAGGAGAAAGGTTGTTCTCTTAAGTACTGAATCCATGTCTTGAACAAGGGGCCCCACTCTTTCACCAGGCTGAGAGAGTTTGGTTTAGTGATTGGATCACAAACCAGTTGTTCATTAGAAGATCAGTAGGGACTTAAGGAATAAGACGTAATCTCGGAGATAAAATAGCTATTTGACCCAGCCGTTATTACGAACAACTTGTGAAGGGTTGACTTGCTGATTATGGTTAAATCATGTGGACATAATATATCTACAGTGAGGGGAGTGCAACTTTGGGCTTTAGTGGAGTGACCCATTAGTTAACGAATGAAGATTAATTTGGTCTAATAAATTTAGCCAATTAATCTCGGATCATTGGAGCCCATGATTTGTAGGTCCGCGAGGTCCCCTTACTAGCTCGTAACGGACTAGCTCTAGGATAGCGTGATAAGTTAATTTGAATCGTTCAAATTAGAATTAAGGAAATTAGTAATTGTATGAGATATAATTATATGTTTAATTTTAAAATTAAATGGAATAGGAGAATTTATATTTTAAATATGATTTAAATATATAAAGATGGATATGTGTTAAAATTAATTTAATATTTGATATTGAATTAATTAAGTTTTATTTAATAATTAATTTATGAAATTAATTAAATTTTCATTTTTAAAAATCAAAATAGATTTTATAAAATCAAATTTTGATTTTAGATAAAATTGGAAAAGTAAAAACTAAAAACACACAAAATGGAAAAAAATGTTTTTCCATTTTCCATCACCTAGGTAGCTCACACATGAAGCAATGTCTTGGCCTTGTCTTCTTCAAGCATGAGCTGCAACTCATACAACTCTTCTCTTTGCATGTTGATCTACAATATAATGAAGAGATTGGAGTGAAAATCGAGCATGCAATCAATAGAGATTTTGAGAGAAAATTGGGTTTGAAGAAAGAGTTCTTCAACTAGTTTTCTGCAGTGAGCATTTTTTTCCTTCTACCATTGATTCAAGCTTGTTTTGAGTCCCACAACTCAATCTAGAACACCAAAAGAATAGTGGAAAAGATCTTGAGGTAGTCTACAACAAGATTTGGAGAAGATAGCAGCTGATGAAGGAGCTTTGAAGAAGTTCTATAAGAGGTATGTCTCGAAACTCACTTTTTTCTGCAAAAGCATGCTTTATATTTTGCTAAAACTAGTGAATTTGAGTTTTGGCTGTTTAATTCTCTTTAATTTCTCATTTAAATTTGTAATTGGCTCTTGCTTGATGATCTTTAATGTGTCCCCAAGAGTCTGTAATTTATTTGGAGTCAATAGAGTTGGAATTAAGCGGTAAATCGAAGAAACAAGCAAAGGGGCCGAGTTGCAGTTTCAGAAAAACAGCCTCTGTTCTTATCGTCGCTGAGTTTCAGTATCTAAACGATTGTTTAGCTTCATGCATTAGACGATGTGAAGAAAAGCTAGACGATCATATAGCAATGGGCACTAGTCGTTGTGATGTTGTACACTAGACGATCGTGTACCTGTGCGAGCTAAACAATGCGTTCAATTTGATATACGATAGTACTAAGCGATTGTTTAGGTTTGACGGAAACTAAATGATACGCTGAATTTACTATATAATGGTACTATGAGATCGTTTAGCAACGATGCGCACTAAGCGATGCGATGAAATGATACGCGATAGTGTTGAGCGATCGTTTAGATGCGGAGTTAAGCGATCGTGTAGAAGAAGTGCTAAGCGATACATTGAAAGTTTCTATCTGTGCGATGGAACTAAACAAATCAGTTACCTACGATGCTGAACGACACGATGATGTTATATACGATAGAGTTAAACAATCGTTTAGCTACGGTAGATACTAAACGATGACATGACACGCTGGATGATAGTGTTAAGCGATCGTTTGGTTCTATGCGATAGAGCTAAGCGATGCGATGAAGAGCTATACGATAGCCCTAAGTGATCACTTACTACGATTGTTTATCTTTGATTGAGAGCTAAACAATGCATTAAGTTGTTAAGCGATAGCACTACGTGATCGTTTACCTCTATGCGGCAGCTAAGCTATGCGTCGAATTGTTATACGATAACATTACGCGATCGCATACCTTTGTGCGACAGCTGGGCGATACATTGAATGCTATGCGATGACATTAAATGATAGTTTGCCTTTTGCGCGAGCTAAACGATCAGCTTCATGCGTTAGACGATGGAGCTAAGCGATCGTGTAGTAAATTTTCTGTGTAAACGATGGACCTACGCGATAGTGTGAGACACTGAGCGATCGTATAGCTTCCTTCAGCACTAGACAATGACACTATGCGATAGAAGGAAAATACTACACGATCGTGTAGCTTTGCTAAACGATCAGGCAAAATGCAAGAGATGGTCATCATGTTGAACATGTGTAAGGGCTGCCGATTTGACTGGTTCTCTTGTGGTATGGTTCAGTTCAGCTTCGAATCGTTCTTGGCTGGTTCGGTTCAGACTTAGTTGGTCTGGTTTAGACGGTTCGGGTCCGGTTCAAGCTACTTGAGTTCGTTTTGGAGCGGTTCGAGCGGTCTTGGTCCTGTCTCTTATACACATCTAGATGTGTATAAGAGACAGGTCTAGGAGCGATTCGGAAGCTGTTTTATAATAAGTAGGTTCTGTTTGCTTTTTTTTTTTTTTTTTTTGCCAAAACTAAAATCATATCAGTCTGTGTTTAATTATTTATACATTTGATGTATTTTATAACTAAATAAATCTTATATGTGCATATAGTATGCCATTAAGATTTAAAATCCTACCATATGAAGCATGTTATATGCATTGAAAGTATGTTATAATTGTTATAATATATAGTATGCATGTTAGGGTTTCTTAATATAAATGTTATATTAAATGTTGAATGCCTCATGTATGTTATGGATGAATAGCATGTCTAAAGTTTTATAAGTTATAGTTTCGTCTTGGATATTATCTTCTATTTTAGAGGCAAGTTCATACCGTTCTAAAAGATCTAAAAATGGCGGATCACACTTACAAGAATTACTAAGTTGTTAATAAAGATCTTGATCGAAAATGATAACTAAACGACTATAGGAATAAGAGTTATTCCGGGGATAGTGTTTGGTCAAAATTGTTTGTTTTAGTGAAGGAATATCTATCTGCCCTACGGTAGCACATATTCTGACTCACTAAAATATTGTTGCAAATAAATAATGGTTATGAGTACATTATTACTTTTTGCTAAAAATTTGATTTTGGATTTAGTTACAATTTGCTAATTAGAATTTGTTTGAATTTTATCAGCATGTCGAATTCTAGAATACTCACTTCTGACTTATATAACAGTAAAATAAAACCAACAAACAAATTACTAGCGGTTGATTACACCAACAGGGTTTTAATAGAGGATTGTCCTCTATCTCCCAACTCCTCTGAAATTATGAATTATGTAGATGAGAATGCACAATTTGAACAATGAGATAAATATGATCTACTTGTTATCGAAGCATGTTTAGTGGAAAACGATAAAATCTGGATAATTGATTCAGGTGTCGCTAATCATATATGTACTATCTCACAAGAAACAAGTTCCTGGAGACAGTTGACAGAAGGTGAAACAATCTTTAAGGTAGGGATGAGGGAGATTGTTTCAGCCAAAGCAGTAAGAGATATGAAGTTATTTATAGGAGATAAGTACATTTATTTGAAAAATGTATATTATATTCCTTCTATGAAAAAGACTTTAATCTGCCTCCTATTTGCTAGAACAAAATTATAAAGGTTATTTCGAAAATGGTGAAATGTTCATCAAAATGGGAAATAAACAGATTTGCTCTGCAAAATTAGAAAATAACTTGTAATGTTAAAACCAATTGGGGTCAAAGCTGTTTTAAACATAGAGATGTTTAAAACTACTGGGACTCATAAGAAGAGGAAGATTTCTCCAAATGCCTATCTTTGGCACTTGAGACTGAGTCACATAAATCTCAACAGGATTGAGAAATTGGTTAAGAACGATCATCTAAATAAGTTGGAAGACAACTCATTACCACCATGTAAGTCTTGTCTTGAGAGTAAAATGACAAAAATATCTTTTTCTGGAAAAGGTCTTAGAGTCAGAGAACCCCTAGAGCTGATTCACTCAGACCTTTGTAGGCCTTTAAATGTTAGAGCAAGAGGAGGGTATGAATATTTCATCAAATTTATAGATGATTATTCTAGGTATGGGCATATTTATCTAATACACCAAAAGTCTGAAACTTTTGAAAAGTTCAAAGAGTATAAGGCTGAGGTTGAAAATCAATTAGGTAAAAAGATTAAAACGCTTCGATCGGATCAAGGTGCTGAGTATATAGACATAGAATTCCAGAACTATTTGATAGAACATGGAATTCAGTCTCAACTCACAGCCTTTGGCACACCTCAGTAGAATAGTGTGGCAGAAAGGAGAAACAGAACCTTGTTGGACATGGTTCGTTTCATGATGAGTTACGCTCAGTTACCAAATTCTTTTTGGGGATACGCAGTTGAGATTGCAATGTATATTTTGAACATGGTTCCCTCGAAAAGTGTTTCTGAAACACCTTACGAGCTCTGAAGAGGACGTAAAAGAAATTTATATCACTTCAAAATTTGGGGTTGTCTGACACATGTGTTGGTGCAAAATCCTAAAAAGTTGGAACACCATTCAAAAGTATGCCTATTTGTAGGCTACCCAAAGAAACTAAAGGTGATCTCTTTTATGATCCTCAGGAAGATAAAGTATTTGTATCGACAAATGCAACCTTCCTGGAAGAAGATTATATAAAGAACCATCAACCTCGCAGTAAGCTAGTAATAGAAGAAATGTCCAGAGAAATGACAAACGTATCAACAAGAGTTATAAATCGAGCAGGTCCTTCAACAAGAGTTGTTGATAGAGCAGGTCCATCAACAAGAGTTGTTGATGAAACTGATACTTCACATCCTTCTCAAGAGTTGAGAATGCCTCGTCGTAGTGGGAAAGTTGTGCAACAGCCTGACCGGTACATGGGTTTAACTGAAACTCAAATCATCATACCAGATGATGGTTTAGAGGATCCATTGTCTTTTAATCAAGTAATGAACGATGTGGACAAAAACCAATGGATTAAAGCCATGGACCTTGAAATGGAATCTATGTATTTCAATTTTGTCTGGGATCTTGTAGATCAACCTGAAGGGGTAAAACCCATGGGTTGTAAATAGATCTACAAGAGAAAATGAGACCAAGTTGGTAAGGTACAAACCTACAAAGCTAGACTAGTGGCAAAAAAGTTTATCCAAAGAGAGGGGTTAGATTTTGAAGAAACCTTCTCTCCAATTGCCATGATAAAGTCTATTAGAATACTCTTATCCATAGCCACATTTTATGATTATGAAATATGGTCAATGGATGTCAAGATAACTTTTCTGAATGGCTATCTTGAAGAGAGTATCTATATGTCTCAACCAAAAGGTGACTCACTATAGTATTGTTGCAAATAAATAATGAAATTTGGGTACATTATTGTTGGTTTAAGGAAGCAAGCAGCGGAAGTAAAACAAGATCATTAGGCATTATAATTCATTAATTTTGGCTTTAATTTAAGCATGATCATAAACTAGAAACAAAGTTTCATCACTAACCTTTGAAGAACACTTTGAATCACGATTCTCAACTACAATTTCCTTGTATTCAGCTCGTGAACTACCATAAGGACTTCCCTACTATTCTCTTGGTGTCTTAGATTGAGTTGTGGGACTCAAAATAAGCTTAAATTGAAAGAGAATTTGGAGGAAATGGTACTGGTTTTCAGTAGCTTGAAGAACTCTTCTTCAGCACCCATATTTTCAGAGTTTCAGCATCAATTGCATTAAGAATTCCACTCAAACTCTTCAGTAATTATTGCATGATTATCATACAACTACTAGCCTTGCATGAATCACAGCTCCAACTTGAATTAAATGAGTTGAAGTATAATGGATTAATGACTAAGTTAATTGAAAAATAAGTGGGAAAATCCCAACTTTTCCATTTTCAATTTTCTTCTTTTTCTTTTTAATTTGAAATTCTGTTTCAAATTAAACTTAATTTCAGTTTTTAATTTATATTTTAAAATTGAAATTATATGAATTTTACAAAAATTAATTCAAAATTAATTTTTCTAATAAAATTAATAAATAACAATTAAGTAAACAATTTAATTAATTTTTCTAATTGATTTAAATATCAAATATTTAAATTAATTGGTCACCAAATCCATTACCATGAACCCCTATTCATGAATTTAATATTTAAATCATATTTAAATATTAATCGATTCTTCAATTTCGTTTAATTCCAAAATTAAACATGTAACTATATCACATATATTTACCAATTCCCTTAATTCTAATTTGAACGTTTCAAATCCACTTATCACGCTACTCTAAGACTAATCTATTTGTGAGCTAATAGGGGAACCTTGTGGACCTATAGATCATGGGTTCTAACGATTTGAGATTAACTAGCTAAACTTTTTACACTGAATTAACCCCCATTCTTTAACTACAGGGTCATTCCACTAAAGCCTAGAGTTGCACTTCCCTCACTGTAGATATATTGTGTCCACTCGATATAACCATGATTAGTAAGTTAACCCTTCACAGGTTGTTCATAATAATGATTGGGTCAAATATCTGTTTACCCTCGAGATTACCTCTTGTTTCTTAAGTCCCACTGATCCTCCAATGAACAATTGGTTTGTGATCTGATCATCAAACCGAGTCTCTCTCGGGCCAATAAGATGGTAAGGCCCCTTGTTCAAGACCCGGAGTCAGTACTTAAGGGAACAACCTCTCTACTATCCATAAAAGTGGATAGAAGTGAATTCTATCTTGCACCCTATGTCCCTAGCGATCTACCCGGTCTTACCCCCAAAATGGAGGTTTATTGAGCCGACGCTGTTAAGCCTACCCTCACTTATGCAAATCTAAGGATAATCCCAAATAAACATGAGTTCATAATTAGCTTAGGATTAAGTTCAAGTTACCTAGGTCATCGCTTTGAAATAATCAGTCTTAAACAGTAAACAACATTATAAAGTAAGAGTGCCTTATTTCGTGGTCCCATCTTGTGAAAACTCATAATACAAGATGCCCCTACTCCTCATGTCATCACATGTATGAATTAGGATCACTTCGTTTATAGCACTTTATAACTCTTTGTAATAACTACAAAGTGGACCGCATCCAATAGTGTTACCAGAATAAGGCACCCGACCTTATTCATATACCATAGACCATTTGGACTATTTACTCGAACCTGATCCACTTTTATGTCTCCACATAAAGTTCAAGTACTCATGTAATAGCCACGGATCTTTTAGTTTATCGGATTTATTTCTAAAACGAAATAAGCAATTCATATATTCAATAACAACTTATTGAATTTTCAGAAACAAGTTTATTGTTTACAAACAACGAGTTTTAGAACATAAAACCCAAAATTATTACTTTGCTAAAATCTGATTGGGTTTAAAAGCAATTCACTAGATAAATTTTTTTTTATAATTTTAGCATGTTGAATTCTTCAAATTTACTCGCTTCCAACACTTTTAACGACAAATCAATATGGAAATCGTAATATACTCGCAGTTGATGATTTAGACTATGTTTTAACAGAGGAATATCCTTTATCTCCCAATTCTGCTATTGACCTAAAGGCACAATAAAGTAAATATGATTTACTTGTCATTGAGATATGTTTGGTGGAAAATGATAAGTTAACATGGACAATGGATTTAGGAGCAGTTAATCATATTTATACTTTTGCTCAAAAAACTAGTTCCTGGAGACAACTTACAGAAGGCGAAGAAACCTTTAAGGTAGAGACTGGGGAGGTTGTTTCGGCTAAAGCAGTGGGAGATATAAAGTTATTTATTGGAGATAGACACATTGTAACTTTAAAATGTTTATTACATTCCTTTTATGAAAAGGAATTTAGTTTCTATTTCATGTTTGCTAGAACAAAATTACAATAATGAAATGTTCATTATCTCAAAAGGTAATATAGTATGTTCTACAAATCTAGAGAATAACTTATATGTGTTACAACTGACTGAGGTAAAAGTTATTTTGAATATAGAGATGTTTAAAACAGCTGAAACTCATCATAAGAAAAGAAAATTTTCTTCAAATGCCTATCTTTGGCATCTAAGACTAGGTCACATTAATCTCAATAGGATTGGGAGATTGGTTAAGAGTGGACTTCTAAACCAGTTAGAAGATAGCTCTTTACCGCCATGTGAATCTTGTCTTGAGGGTAAGATGACCAACAGATCTTTTACTAGAAAAGGTCTTAGAGCCAAAGAACCCTTAAAGCTAGTACATTCAAACCTTTGTGGTTCGATGAATGTTAAAGCAAAAGAAGGGTATGAATATTTCATCAGCTCCATCGATGATTATTCAAGGTATGGCTACATTTACTTAATGCATCATAAGTCCGATACACTTGAAAATTTCAAGGAATATAAGGCAGAGGTTGAGAACCAATCAGGTAAAAAGATTAAAACACTTTGATCAGATCGAGGTGGTGAGTACATGGAATTAAAATTCCAGGACCATTTAATAGAACATGGAATTCAGTCACAACTCACAGCATCTGGCACATCTCAACAAAATGGTGTTGTAAAAATGAGAAATAGAACCCTGTTGGATGGTTCGTTCTATGATGAGTTATGCTCAGTTCCCAAGTTCTTTTTGGGGTCACGCAGTAGGAACTGCAGTGTATATATTGAACATGATTCCCTCGAAAAGTGTTTTAGAAACACCTTACGAGTTATGGAGAGGACGTAAGGGTAGTTTACGTCACTTCAGGATTTGGAGATGCCCAGCACATGTGTTGGTGCAAAATCCAAAGAAGCTGGAATGCCCATTCACAGGTATGCCTATTTGTAGGCTATTTGAAATTGACAAAAGGTGGTTATTTTTATGATCCTCAGGAAGATAAAGTATTTGTGTTGAAAAATGCAACATTTCTAGAGGAAGACCACATTAAAAAGCATCAACCTCGCAGTAAGCTAGTATTAAGTAAGATAACCAGAGAAACGACAGATAGATCAACAAGAGTTGTTGATCGAGCAGGTCTTTCAAAAAGAATTGTTGATGGAACTGGTACTTCACATCCTTCTCAAGGGTTAAGAATTCCTTGACATAGTAGGAGGGTTGTGCAACAGCTTGACCGTTACATGGTGTAACCGAAACTCCGGTCATCATACCTGATGACGGCTTAGAGGATCTATTGACTTTTAAACAAGCAATGGGTGATGCGGATAAGGACCAGTGGATAAAAGTCATGGACCTCGAAATGGAGTCAATGTACTTCAATTCAGTTTGGGATCTTGTAGATCAACCAGAAGGGGTAAAACCCATTGGTTGTAAATGGATCTATAACAGAAAACAAGACCAAGTTGGTGAGATATAGACCTACAAAGCTAGATTCATGGCAAAAGGATTTACCCAAAGAGAGGGGTGGACTCTGAAGAAACCTTCTCTCCGATTGCCATGATCAAGTCGATTAGGATACTCTTGTCCATTACCACTTTTTATGATTATAAAATATGGAAAATGGATGTCAAGACAACTTTTTTGAATGACTATCTTGAAGAGAGTATCTTTATGTCCCAACCAGAGGGGTTTATTGCACAAGGTCAAGAGAAAAAAGTAAGCTCAATAGATCCATTTATGGGCTAAAATAAGCGTCTCAATTCTGGAACATGAAATTTGATACTGCGATCAAATCTTATGGCTTTGAATAGAATGTTGACGAACCTTGTGTTTACAAGAAGATTGTTAACAAAACTGTAGCCTTTCTGGTTCTATATGTTGATGATAGTCTACTCCTTAGGAATGATGTAGAATTTCTAACCGACATTAAGACATGCCTAGCCACACAATTCCAAATGAAGGATTTGTGAGGAACACAATATGTTCTTAGGATTCAAATTGTTCAGAATCGCAAGAATAGAATGATAGCCTTGTCTCAGGCATATTATATAGACAAAATGTTGTCTTGATATAAAATGCAAGATTCCAAGAAAGGTATGTTACCTTTTAGGCATGAAATTCATTTGTCTAAGGAACAATGTTCTAAGACACCTCAAGAGGTTGAGGTTATGAAACGAATTCCATATGCATCAACAGTAGGGAGTTTAGTGTATGCCATGTTGTGTACTCATCTCGACATATGTTATATAGTTGGAATTGTTAGGAGATATAAGTCTAATCCTGGATATGCTCATTGGACTACCATTAAAAACATCCTCAAGTATCTTCGGAGAACGAGGGACTATATGCTCGTGTATGGTGCTAAGGATCTGATCCTTACTGGATACACTAATTCTGACTTTCAAACCGATATAGATTCTAGGAAATCTACTTCGAGGCCAGTGTTCACTCTGAACGGAGGAGCTATAGTGTGGAGGAGTATCAAGCAAAGTTTTATTGCTGACTCCACCATGGAAGCTGAGTATGTAGCTGCTAGTGAAGCAGCTAAAGAAGTGGTATGGATTAAAAAGTTCTTGACTGATTTAGAAGTCATTCCAAATATGCATTTGCCTATCACTTTATATTGTGATAATAGTGGTGTAGTTGTTAATTCAAAGGAACTTAAAAGCCATAAGCGAGGAAAACACAGCGCAAGTATCATCTCATTAGAAAAATCGTGCTAAGAGGAGATGTTATTGCGAGACAAAGAGATTTCTCTCACAGTACTCAACTTTGTTGTAACCCACTAGGATCAAAGTGAGAGTTTGTTGGGTTGTATGTCCTAAAACTAGTAGTTTGTAAACAGTAAACATATATGAAGTTTATTCAGACGAATATTGTTGAATGAAATTAAATTGATAACTCTAAATCCAATAAACTATGATTCCTTGGCTATTGTAATGAATACTTGAACTTTATATGGAGACATAAACTGGATCAAGTTCGAGTAAAATAGTCTAAATAGTCTATAGTACTTGGATTAGGATGGGTACCTGTTTCTGGAGATACTATTAAATATGACTCGCTTTATGATTGTTACAAATGTTGTAAAGTGTCATAAATGATGTGATCAGGTCGTTCATGTAGAGACATTTGAGCGGAGGTGTTCTATATGATGAGATTATGTAAGACTGACCACAAAATAGTCACTGTTACGTATTAACACTGATTAATTTCACTTCTTGATGATCTAGATAAATTGATCTGAACCCTAAACTATCTATGAACTCCTGCTTATTTGGGATTGTTCCTTGATCTGCATAGGTGAGAGTAAGCTCAACATCGCTGCTCAATATGCCTCCCATTTCAGGGATAAGACCGAATAGATAGCTGGGGACATAGAATTTGCAAGATGGAATTCACTCCTACCCATTTTAGGGATAGTAGAAATGTTGTTCCCTTAAGGGCTGATCCCGGATCTTGAACAAGGGGCCCCATCCTTTCGTTGGCCTGAGAGGGAATAGATTTAGTGATTAAGATCCTAAATCAATTGTTCATTAGAGGGATAGTGGTACTTAAGGAGAAAAGATGTAACTCAAGGGTAGAACGGTAATTGATCTAGCTGAGGTTAAGAACAACCTATGAAGGATCAACTTATCAATGACGGTTATATTAAATGTACACATAATATATCTACAGTGAGGAGAGTGCAACTACAGGCTATAGTGGACAGTTTTGTTAGTTAACGAATATTGATTAACTACGTTAAAGAGTTTGATCGGTTAGTCTTGGATCATTGAAGCCCATGATCTATAGGTCTATCGAGTCTTCTTGCTAGCTCACTATAGACAAAATTGAAGAACTAGGTGAAGTGAGAATTTGAAATGTTCAAATTCAGTCTTTAGGAAAAATTGTATTTTATGTAAGATAATTTACAATTAATTAATTATTTTTGGAGAGTATGTTTTAAATAAAGTATTGGCATGAAAGTGTTTGAAATTTGATTAATATAATTAATCAAAATTAGATGTCAAAGTCAATTTAGTATGTGATATTAAATTTGTTTAATTTTTTTCAATTAAATAATTTCTAAAATATGAAAATAGTATTTCATATTTTTTCAAAATTTTGTTTTATTATACATTTATTTTAATAAAAAGTTAGTTAATGGAAAAATCCAATTGTTAGATTTTCCCACTAACTAAGTGGGTTGTGAAGTGGTTTATGCTAAGCTTGACACCTACATTATTCATGCTAATGGAGTTTGAGGTAGAAGCCATGGAAGAAAGGGTTTTGCATGTGTTTTGTTTAAATAGGTTTTGATTTTAAAAAATTAAAAACGAATGCTTCCTTAATTTTGGAAATTAATCTTTCTCAAATTCTCTTTGACTCTCCAAATTAATTAATGAAATTCCTTTTTTCACTAAAGTTTTGGCCCCACGATTGTGTTCTTCAGTCAGAGAATAGCGAGGATTTATCATTGGTGGTACCGATTGCTCGTGGAGACGAAGTTTATCGTAGAAACTACAAATGTTGTATCTCTAAATTTCTTTGCATGCTTAATGTAAAACCCGAGTTTTAATTACCTCACTTAAGTATGTTTAAAGATAAGAAAGCGAAGAGTTTAAGTATGAGAATCTTGGCTCTCGGGTGTTTAATAAGCTAGCCTTGCAAAAAAAGAAAATTTGGCTAAGTGTTAGTCGTGGAAATGGTGGTTGATCATCGAACAAGCACAAGGCAGGCAGCGAGTAAATGCTGTCGAGCATCGAGTATGAGCGATCGAAGAAGGGTCGAGCGTTGAGTATAAGCGATCGAGGAAGGATCGAGCATCAAGTATCACATTGAGCATCTAATTCTTCCCATCGAGTATTCAGTAGAGAACCATCAAAATTTCCATCGAGTAATGACCCTTTTCCATCGAGTTTTTCTATTAAGGATTGAATTTGCTCAAAATGTGCAACTTTAAACTTTCTTTTAGTTATCCAGACAGATGGCTTAATCTGGGCCCTTAATCTCCATTAATGGGTGAGGTGACTTAAGGAGATTTCATGCATAAGGACAAAGTGGTAGTATTAAAAGGGAAGAGCACTTCAAGAGCTCGTTTTGGACGATTCCTTTGAGAAAATCAGACGAACTTGGTACAGTTGGAAAGCCAGTCATTAGAAGGAATTCTCGCTGAAAGAAGGTTGGAGAATGAAGGAATTATTGATGGGTTTCATTTTTGGGCGGATCCGGGCCGTCGACGAAGATATCAAGATCTAGGCTGAACCACATGGCTTTTAAAGCTTAAAATTTAAGGTAATATTTTTATAACCTTCATGAGTAAGTTTGTAGAAGGAAATTTTGCAAGATAAGGTTCGGAGTTTGAGTTACATATTTTGGAAGCTAAACTTAGAAAGTGTTGAACAAGCAGGTAGCTTTGCGGTTTAGGGCCATTGGGAAATATTTAAAGCTCCAGATCAAACCACGAAAAGTTTCATGCTGAAATTTTGAGATCACATTGTTAACACAATCCTAAGCATGTTTGAAGAATGAATTTTCTTAAAATGAGTTATGGATTTAGAGTTATTGAAATTAGAAGCTGAATCAGGAATTTGTTGGGCGAACAGACAATTACTTGCTAAACGTGGGTTTGGCACCCCAAAAAATCATACTAAGTACTGGGTGTGGGCATCAGAAAGGAGGTGACCAGATGAAGTTTAAGCCCTTTTAAAATTGACTAAGTACCCGATGCCCTAAGGTAAGTTACGAAGAATTGAAAGCGAAAGGAATAAATGTGAGCTTAATTCTGAAAACGAGTTTAAAAAGGGAAACCATGGCTAGTAACTAAAGTATTTTTATATGTTCACAGGGTTGACATTAGTAGGAGAAGCTCATCAATTTTAAAAGGAGTTCCCAAAGATTGTGAGTGACTCTAATGTTAACAAATGTTTATGAATGATTTAGCAAGTCATGCTTTAATGAAAGTTACTTATTGATAGCCAGCCTCAAGCGTTTCCCAAGCTATTTCCTTTACTGATGTTTGCATATGCTTGATAGATTAATAACTTATAGAGTATGGATAGGTATGGTACAAACATGATGTTCTTAAGTAATTAATGTCTAGTGCTTATGAAGTATGTTGCCCTAGACAAAGCCTGAATGGTTAGTGCCTGCTATTAGGGAAATCTAAGTCTATAAGATAAAGCTAAGTGTAATGTTTATGTGAAGGACTCCTAGTAAAGTATGTTTAGCTCAATACCTTGAAGTGGTAACCGAGCTTAAAGGCGGTTGAAGATAGGATCCTAGCTACGTACACATAGGGCCAGTGGTACTGGGAAGGTGATGGACAGAGGAGCCACATCCTAGGAGATGAATTCAAATTTCAGTAAAACTTGTTAATGAAGAATGCTATGCATTGAGTTGGTTCCGCATTAGCAAGAAATATGAAGAGTGATAAACTATGTGATTTCAATGATAACTATTGATAAGTTTATATGTTTTCAAGTTATTAAGTTTCATGAGACTCCTTAGCATTTTCCTCAAGTATGTTTTATCGCATGCATAGGTGATATGTTAGCCTTATTTCAGATTAAGTATTCTATGTTGAAGCATGCGTTCTAAAGACTATAGCTAAGTTTCTACAAATGCTAAGCTTAAGGCTATATTCTGAAAGATTCATAATATATGATTTTAAAGCATGAGATGTTTTTAGTAAGCCAGATATTGAAAGCATGGAAGGTGTCCAGGAAGTACCTAAGGTGTTGATGGTACTTAGTAACTCCACATGCACGTAGAAAGTTCTGAAGAAAAGGCCAAAGTATGGGTCTCTTAGGCCATATTTAAAAGGCCGAAGTATGAGTTTCCTAGGAATATTTCAGTAACCTGAGGCCAAATATGGGTCTCTTGGCGTGATATAGACGTTGGGAGCTTGAGCGATGAATGCTCGTTCTCAACTAAGATTCAGGAAGTATTCAGAGAATGTTATTATGTTTTATACTTCAAGTGTTATGGAAGTTGTTCGATGAGTTATAGTTAAAGACATAAGTAATGGTCAGAAGTGACACACCTCGACTAAGACTATAGTGGAAATTGGGTTGGAGGGTCCCTCCCCCAACCAAGCTTTAGTTCAGTAAGGTTATGCTCAAGAGCAAACCCGAGGAGTCACTCTCTTGTAAAGTTATTTAATGTGGAAGCTGAGGCCTAAGAACCTCCCAGAGCTGACTTTTATGATGCCTATGTTATGTTTAATTACTAGTAGAGAAGTTTTGTTTGACTAATTTCTCAGTTTTCAGCTATGCTTTTCAGTTCATGATCTATTTGTTAAGCATGATTGATATGCATGTCTTTTACGTTTCAAAGGTTAGTCATTCACTGAGCTTCTAGCTCACCCTGTTTAAAATGTCTTCTCCACAGGTAGCGGTCACTCCCCAGAAGATGACTCTGCTGTTGCTTTGCCACTCAAGACCAAAATGTTAGGAAGTCTAAGCGTGGGTTATGTATAAAGTAATACACATGTATTATTTCATGTAGGGACTAGTTGAGTGTGTTGGGATCACTGCTTATGTAAAGTGTATATGTTGTATTATTGAAGAGTAATGTAGAACCCTGTAAATGATTGTCATTGTCTTAAGTTATGGTTGAGTATCTATGCATTTCAGGAATCTAAGTCGGGTTAAGCAGGTTAGTAGGTAGAAAGTGCTAGCAAAAGGGTTGGTAACTGCTACAGTCGCACCTCCTTATAGGTCATTTGGGAAATCTAGGGGGTGTGACACTTAATCCTTAGTTAATTATTTGTAATTAGAACGTTATGATCCATTGCTTCCGCTGTGAATGCTTCTTTTAATTCCATAAGTTGAGTGGTAAACTAGCAGAACAACTATCTTCGGGGGAGTTTACCACTACCTGAGGGAAAAAGAAAACATTGGAAAGAGTGAGCTACTAGCCTAGTGAATCTTACTTTTAAAACATTCTCATTAAGCACTAAATATAACATCAAATTCAGAAATAACATGCATCTCTAAAATTCAGGGTTTAGAAACAATTGAAACCATAAATATGTGTAACATGTAAAACATTTAAAACCCTGAAAACTCAAATATCAACAATCCATTGAAAATCATCATCATCCAGTCTTAGTTGAGAAAGATCCCTTTTGCTTGATCCCTCAATGTCGAATCCTTAGTTGATGTAGATTAATCTCAATACAATCAGTGTCGATAGTATAGTACTTACATGAACGTGGTAAAGCCTTGGATACCACCATACCTTAGGTATCAGAGGACCTGGATACCTTTATACCTTCAATATCGGGTTTCCTTATTATATTATCATGAAACTTCGTTTGAATAAGAAATTCAAGTTTTGAAACATCAAGCATTCCAGAAAAAATAAGTCATAAGTATATTCATCATGAGAAAATAACATAACTTTAGGAAAGCTAGCTAACGCATGTTTGCAATAATCAAAACTCAAGTATGCTTCATAAATTTCTTTTTAAAATTCATCAAACTCAGTCTTAAAGACTAGCCTCAAATACTAGAAAGCATACTTAAAGTTAATAATAGCACTTGCTCAAAACATGTTTTATTTCATGATAAACCTCAATGCTTTGGAAAATATTGGACTATGCGTCCATACATCAACCTTCAAACTAAAACATGCACTGGAGTAATACTTAAAGAAAACATGCTTCACATTGGAAAACTCATCATAAGGCTAATAGCTGATGCATGGAACATTGTTTAGAAAGCATCCTTAAAATTTATGAATTCAATCGTAAATCATGCTTTGAAAACTCTTAAGTCAAGCATTCATCAAACTTATGTGTTGAAACCACTTAAAAGAAATCATTCATAAACTTTATCACTCATTGTCTTAGGCCACTTCCTCAAAGGATGATAGACTTCCCCTATTTGCATTTACCCTGTGACATCGATAAATACCTTTAGTTAATGCCACTAGCTCCTTTTTAAGCTTAACTTTAACATTTAAGTTTAACATCAAACTTAGAAATCCCTCACAACTCATCATCGCATAGCCTATCTCAATGTATCATCATACTTGGTCAAAATTTACCTTGCGCTCAGCTGGTAGGTGACAACACGCTCACAATGCTCACTTAGGCGTTAAGATACACCCACCATATCTATGTGTTGAGTGCTTGCCTACGCTCCCTTTAGCGTGCCTCAGCTGATGGCCTCTTCCTCTACGCAACCTTGCGCTTACCTCACACACACCGCGGCCAGCGTTTGCACTTATCCTCGCAAGTCCCTGCGTGCTCGTCCTCGCACAGCCGCAACCGTTAGTTGCTTGCTTGTCCATTGGATGCAACTGCCTGCTTAGTCATCCAAATATTCATATTCAAATTCCAGTCTTAATAACTTTAATTCTAGGCATTATCTCATAAAATTTCCTTCTAAGAACTTGTTCCTAAACATCTTAAATCTCTTACCTTAAAATTTGAGCCTCTGATTCCTCTTAACAAGCTTAGAATTCTTTAATCCTCTTAACATGCTCGAGCAATTCGAGAGCTTCTATCACTTTGGAAAAATCTTCAATTTCCAGCTCCAATTTGTGGGAATTTCTTCTCGAAAGCCTAAGGTAGTCCTTAGCACTGATCAATCTCAAGTTTGGCAACAAATCCTCCCAATTAGCACGAGTGAAAATGCCAAACCGTGTTCTTCTTCTTAAACTTCTTTTTATACTAGTGTATGCATGATCAAAGGGATTAATAAAGTGTCACCTAGGCCATTAACTCTTGCTTAAGGCTCTAAACATGCCATATGATTCCATAACCGGGTGATTAACCTATGTACTTCAGCCTCACCCAACATATAGTTGGACACCATCGCATAGGGTGGTATTCATCGCTTAGACCCCTCTCTCTCGGCCATTGCCTCACCAACCATTGTCTCTTGCGCCTTGCCGTAGGCACTTACATTGAGACTTGTAGCTCATCAAAGCTTCAGTTGACTTCTATGGCACACCTCATTGCCCCTCAAGCTAACATCTATTCCTTTGATCATCCACATTAACCTCACCTCTTTGCCCCTAAGTCAGTACATACCTTGCACCTTGCGGCCCGCTTAGCCCTTACCTTAGCACCCCTCATGTGCTCTCCTAAGCAAGTTTGGTTGCACACATACCGCATGCCTTGGCCTTCACTAACCTCTGGTGAAGTCAACACATCCTTGATAGGCATTCCCTCGGTAGGCTTTGCTAACCTCTTCATGGCCCTCAATGCAAGCCTCACACTTAGTCTTTTTTCTCTTTGAAACCTTGAACACATGGCATGGCAAGACCATCCTTAATCTATTTTATTTCTTCTAAGTACCACTTATACCTACTTCACCGAAGAGCCTCACTTTCAGAATTAAGAAATTCCTCTCACTCTATTAGGCCTAGTCTACGCCTAACTCCCCTTTTGCCTTTTTTTACTCAAAATCTCACTAAGTGTGGATCTATACTCCTACTGCCCAAGAACATCCTTCCCCATACTTAGAATAATTTTTTTCTTCCAAGACCTTTTAAACTTTTAATCTACTAATATGCAATTAAATTATTCATACAACATCACATCTAACTTAAACATGCTTACATTGTAAAGTAGAATCTAGAGTTTACAACTATGCTATGAGAACAAGAAACCATGTTATGCTATGAGAATAAAGAACCATGTTATGAGAATGAAGAGTTATGCTATGAAAATAAGAAACCATGCTATTGTAGAAGTATATCAGCATGCAGCAGAAGGAACTAGGATCAATAAGCATTTTAATTAATAAATTTTGTCGGTAAATAAAGCATGTCCATACAATAACAAGAGGATTTCAAATCATACCTTTGTAGAAACTCTTGAATCACGAATTCAGCTGCAAATCTTCTCCAATTCTGCTATTCTGTTGGAGTTTTAGATTGAGTTGTGGGACTCAAAATAAGTTTGAATGAAGGAAATTTGGAGAAGAACTCACTGTTGCGCCCACTTGAAGAAAACCTTCTTCAACTCAAATTTTTCTGTAAAAATTCAACTGATGCATGCCTCAATTCTACTTTCATCTTCTCTATTTATTGTAGGACATTCATGCAAAGAAGAAGGGTGCATGAGATGTAACTCATGCTTGGTGAATTGAACCAAGAGCAAGTGGGTTTTGAGTGAGCTACTTCATGAAGGTGAGTGGAATTTTCCAACTTTTGATTTTCCAATCTTTTTGTGTTTTATCCAATTTTGCTAATTTCAAATTGATTTCTAAAATCAATTTGATTTCAAAAATTAAAAATATTATTAATCTTACAAAATTAATTTCATAAATTAATTTTCTAATTAATAATAAATAATTATTTAAATAATTTAATTAATTCTAATTAATTTAATATCAAATATTAAATTAATTTTACACAAATTCCACCTTTATGAATTTAATATTTAAATGATTTAAATATTAATTAATTCTCCAATTCCGTTTAATTCCAAAATTAAACGTGTAATTATATCTCATATAATTACTAATTCCCTTAATTCTAATTTGAACGTTTCAAATTAACTTATCATGCTACCCTAAAGTTAATCCATTTACCAACTAGTAAGGGGACCTTGTGGACCTACAGATCATGGGCTCCAACGACCAAAGATTAATTGGCTAAACTCTTTACACTGAATTAACCCTCATTCGTTAATTAATGGGTCACTCCACTAAAGCCCATAGTTTCACTCCCTTCACTGTAGATATATTATGTCCACTCGATATAACCATGATTAGTAAGTTAACCCTTCACAGGTTGTTCGTAATAATGGTTGGGTCAAATGTCTGTTTTACCCCCGAGATTACCTCTTGTTCCTTAAGTCCCACTGATACTCTAATGAACAATTGATTTGTGATCCAATCAACAAACCAAGTCCCTCTCGGGCCAATAAGAGGGTGGGGTCCCTTATTTAAGACTCAGAGTCAACACTTAAGGGAACAACCTCTCTACTTTCCTTGAAAGCGGGTAGGAGTGAATTCCATCTTGCACCATTTGTCTCCAACTATCTACCCAATCTTACCCCATAAATGGAGGTTTATTGAGCCGACACTGTGAGCCAAACCTCATCTATGCAAATCCAAGGATAATCTTGAATAAACAGGAGTTCATAGTTAGCTCAGGATTAAGATCAAGTTACCTAGGTCATCGCTTTGAAATAGTCAATCTTTAAACAGTAAACGACATTATAAAGTAAAAGTGACTGATTTCATGGTCAGATCTTGTACAAACCCATTGCACAGGACGGCCCTACTCCTCATGTCATAATATATACGAATTAGGATCACATCGTCTATAGCACTTTACAACTCTTTGTAACAACTACATACTGGGCCACATCCAATAGTGTTACCAGAATAAGACACTCAACCTCATTCATATACTATAGATCATTTTGACTATTTACTTGAACCTGATCCACTTTTATGTCTCCACATAAAGTTCAAGTACTCATGTAATAGTCATGGGTATTTTACTTTATTGGATTTATTTCTAAAACGAAATAAGCAATACATATTTTCAACAACAACTTATTGAATTTTCAGAATAAGTTTCATTGTTTACAAACCACCAGTTTTAGGACATAAAACCCAATAGTTATGAACATGAAGATCAATGCTATGGGAATAAGGAACCATGCTATGAGCATGAGAAGCCATGCTATGAGAATAAGGAACTATGTTATGAGCATGAGGAGCCATGCTATGAGCATGAGAAACCATGCTATGAGCATAAAAAACCATGCTATGAGCAAGAGGAGTAGGGGCCTAATGGATAAGTCATCTTAAGTTGAACACATTGTAGAAAGTGAAGGAGGCCTTCGAAGCATATTATTGTGGAAATGGACTTACTTGGGCGCATACTAGGAAAATTTGGACGCATAGAAGAATTATCTTGGGTTGTCTAGGGTTAAGTGAACACATAGGGAAAGGATTGGTTAAGTATTGAAAAACCATGCGTTTAATTATGCACAACCAAGTAAAGAAACTGTTTGATACATAGTCCTTGGAAGGTGGATGCATGGGGCAGTCTAGGGTAAGAATTTGGCTAAATGTTGGGCAACAAATGACACAACAAGTGATGAAACTCTAGAAGATTGTATACTGAACGCATAAGAGGAGAGGTGAACACATAGTTAGCTTATGTAAACACTTAGGATATAATCAAGTGAAGAAACCATACTACAAGAAGGAAGCTAGAACCAAGAATGGAGAGTTGAAGGGAGTTAAATGCATGGGAGAAGAAACCATGCGCCCAAAGTGACTTAAAGAGGAAGAACCATGCATTGACTTGGTTTACTTGGGAAGCAAGGTACGTGGCTCAACCAAATGAAGTCTTGGATAACTTAAGCAGGAGGTGGATGCTTAAGAGGCAAAGTTGAGCACGCAAAACATGGAATGGCCACTTCAAAGGAGGTGTGCGTTGGACGTTGTTAGGAGAAGACACATCATGCTTGCATGCAAGTAGGTGGTGACAAAGAGTATGTGTTGGCTCAACATGAAGAAGATATTTAGATTTTATGCAAGGTGGAGGTGGCATGCATTGAAGGTAGGAGAGGACGACGAGGATGGTTTTTTAAGGCCTATAAATACCCCAAGGGAGTTTCATTTCACCTAACAACTCAAAGTTCTCTCGAAAAAACTCAAAAAAGGAGTGTTTGAGGAAGAATTAGGGTTACAACGACGTCAGTCCCAGATTTCGAACATAAAGGTTTCGTGTTTCTTTCGGGATTCACCAAAATTTCGTGTTTTCTTCAGGATTCACCAGAGGTAGTGATCTCCTTTAGGACTTCAACAGAGGTTTGTGGGTACACCTACTATACGGTAGAGTGGGTTCGACTATTCACTAGTTAACCATCCTATGGAAAGCAGTGGTTTATACACGTCCCACTAGAGAGTGGCATCTAGAGGACATAGATGCTTAGCCTGACCCCGATAGTGGGGTTACTTACTGAGAATTTTATACTCATCATTTTTTATATTATGTTTTTCAGGTAAGTGCAAGGACGTACCGATGAATGGCAGAATGAATTCGTGATTGTGCCATTGAGACCAGGGAGGTGGTTTTGCTCATGTCTCCATGTTTTAGTGTTTTAAATTCCAATCTTGATGTTTGAACTTAGAGTTCCATTGTTGAATTTTTTATTTATAAAAATTCAAGAAATTTATTTTGAACTTATATTTTAGAGGGACCCCGATCAAATATTTTCAGTTATTTAGATTTTACAAAAGTTATTTATGTAATAAAATTCGTTTGATTTAGTTAAATTTGTGAGAGGGTCGTTTTAAGATTTATGTATGCATGTAGTAACGGCCTAATATAAGTCCTAAGGAGTCGGGCTGTTACATAATATAACCAATAAAATCTTACACTTGCCCTAACTTAGGTGACTCATATCTTGTAGACCCAGACCCTCTAGATGACCCTTAAAAAACTTTAGCCATGAGAGCCTTTGTAAATGGATTAGCAATATTATGCTCTGAGGCAATCTTTGTGACGACCACATCTCCCCATTGCATAATTTCTCTAATAAGATGATACATGCACTCTATATACTTTCCATGTTTGTGGCTATGAGGCTCCTTAGAGTTTGCCATAACACTACTATTATCACAATAAAGTGTGATGAACAGGACATATTTGGAACAATTTCCAAATCTGTGAGAAATTTTCTAAGCCAGACGGCTTCCTTAGTAGTTTCATAAGCAGCTACATACTCAGCCTCCATGGTGAAATCCACAATACAACCTTGCTTAATACTGCACCATACTATAGCTTCTCTATTTAGAGTGAACACCGATCCTGATGTGGCTTTCCTTGAATCCTTATCAGTATGAAAATCAGAGTTAGTGTATCCTGTAAGGATCAAATCCTTAGCACCATACATAAGCATATAGTTTCTTATTCTCTTAAGATACTTGAGAATAGTTTCAACTGTTGTCCAGTTATAAAATCCTGGAATGAATTGATATCTACTGACTACTCCCACTGCATGGCAGATGTTGGGTCTAGTACACAACATGGCATATATAAGGCTACCCACTGTAGATGCATAGGGAATCCGTCTCATCTTCTCAACCTCTTAAGGTGTCTTAGAACACCGTTCCTTAGACAAGATAATTTCATGCCTAAAATGTAACAACTTCTTGGAATTTTGCATCAAATATTTGACAAGCCCTTTGTCAATATAGGATGTCTGAGACAAGGCTAGTGATTTTTTCTTTTGATCTGTTATAATTTGGATCCCTAAAATAAATTGTGCTTCATCCAAATATTTCATTTGGAATTGAGCAGCTAGCCATTCTTCAATGATAGTTAGGTAACCTACATCATTCTCAATGAGCAGGATATTATCTACATACAACACGAGAAAAGCTACTGAACTGTTGATGGTCTTCTTGTAAACACAAGGCTCATCAACATTTTGATCAAAGCCATAAGATTTGACTACAACATCAAACCTTATATTCCAAGATCGCAATGCTTGTTTCAATCCATAAATGGATCGATTAAGCTTGCAAACATTTTGCTCTTAACCTTGTTCAATGAATCCCTCTGGTTAGATCACGTAGATGGCTTTGAAGATTATCATTTAAAAAGGCAGTCTTGACATCCATTTGTCATATTTCATAGTCTTAATAGGTGGCAATAATAAGATAATATGGCTTTGATCCATTCATCTTTGTCAACATCAACCGTTGCCTGATTGTAAGACAATGGATCCTTAACCTTATCATCTATTATGACAGTTTGAGTTTCTGTTAAACCCAAATAACGAGTAAGTTAGGTAACAATCCTCCCACTATGTCGAGGCTCTCTCAACACTTGAGAATGATGTGTTTGACTAGATGAAGCAACATCAACAACTCTTGTTGAGGTACTCGCCTCTTCAACAACTCTTGTTGAAGTTTCAATAGTTTCTCTGGAAATTTCATTTAATACGATTTGACTCCTTGGCTTATGTTCTCTAATGTGATTTTCTTCTAAGAAAGTAGCATTTGTCGATACAAATACTTTATTTTCTTTTGGATCGAAGAACAAACCACCTCTCGTTTCTTTAGAATAACCTACAAATAGGCATGATCTTGAATGTGGTTCCAATTTCTTTGGATTTGCCACAGGCACATGTGCTGGACATCCCCAAATTTTGAGATTTTGTAAACTACTTTTATGACCTCTCCATAATTCAAAAGGTGTTCCATAACACTCTTTGATGAAACAGTGTTCAAAAGATAAGTTGTGGTCTCTACTGCATAACCCTAGAACGAGATAGGTTGGAAGCATTACTCATCATAGAGTGAACCATATCCAACAGGGTTCTATTTCTTCTTTCTGATATACCATTTTGTTGAGGTGTACCAGGTGCTGAGAGTTGAGATATGATTCCATGTTCTATCATATAGTTCTAGAATTCAATATCCATGTACACTCCACCTCAATTTGATCGAAGTGTTTTAATCTTTTTACCAAACAAATTTTCAACTTCAGCCTTATACTCCTTGAACTTTTCAAGTGTGTCGACTTATGTTGGATTAGATAAATATACCCATATCTTGAATAATTTTTCGTAAAAGTGACAAAATGTTCAAATCCTCCTCTAGGTTTTATACTTATCAGACCACAAATGTTTGAATGTATAAGCTCCAAAGGTTCTTTGGCTCTATGACCTTTTCTAATAAAAGGTCGTATTGTCCTTTTTCCCTCTAGACAAGATTCACATACAAGTAAAGAATTTTCTTCTAACTAGAAGTCCATTCTTAACCAATCTATCAATCATATTGAGAATAATGTGACCCAGTCTTAGATACCAAAGATGAACATTATCTTTAGGAGAAAATTTTTGTTTCTTGGTTTTAGTAGTTACAGTGTTGAACATTTTGATATTGTGGAGCATTTTAGATACTAATGACCTTAGTACATAAGTTGCTTTCTTTTGTTGCAGAAAAAATATTAATATCATTTTTCGAGACAAACACTTTATCTCGAATAAACATCAAAAGAGTATTCTATCAAACATGAAACTGAAATCAAGTTCCTTTTAAAATTAGGAACATAGTAAACATTGTCTAATAACATATACTTTGATTCAAAAAACAACTCAACACTTCAAACTGCAACTGTCGAGACAACCTCTCCTGTTCCAACCCGTAGTGTCAACTCTCCTACTTCCAACTGTCTCCAGGAACTCACTTTTGTTGATTCCTCTAGCCTAGTTCTCCAAGAAAATCACCACCAACAAAATTACCTTGCTATTCTTTAGGATTCCAAAGAACTTGGAAGAGTAGTCTCCAAGAACTTTAGGAGGAAAAGGGAAGAGAATTTCTAGAAAGAAGTTAGAAAGAAAATGGAGGCTTGGAGGCTAGGATTTGTGTAATAATAATCCCTTGCCCTAAATGGGCTATAAGGATATATTTAATTAAATGACCATATATTAAATCATATTAAATATATACATTTAATTAATTATCATAAATATTATATATTTATACTAACCTCCAATCTCCATTAATTCTTAATCAATTAATTAACCATCAATTAATCAATTAAATAACAATATTAAATCATATTTAATATGGAGTTAATTAACATATAACTATCACATATCTATATGTATACATCTCTTTATGAATCCAATTCATACAAATCTGATATTTAAATATTGTTCAAATATATCTCTCTTACATAATTCGGATTAGATATCATATCTGTAATTAACCATTATATATTAATCTCATTAATAAAATTCCCCCATTTGATTTGAACAATTTAAATCATTCTTCATCATTATCCTTTAATGGGCTAATAAGGGGACCTTATGGACCTATAGATTAGAAGCTTCAATGATATGAGATTAATTGATTAAACTCTTTTAATCTAATTAATCAATATTCATTAACTACCGATCACTCCATTAAAGACCGATAGGTACACTCTTCATACTATAGATATATTTTTGTGTCCATGGATATAACCAATCAACAGAGCAATGACCCTTCACAAATGCCTATAACTAAAGTTGGGTCAAAATACTATTTTAGCCTTGCAGTTATATCTAACACTTTAAGTACTACTGATTTCTCTAATGAATAAACAGTTTATAGTCCAACTATAAACTAACACCTCTCGGGCCAGTAAGAGGTTGAGGCCTCATTATTCGAGACCAGGAACTAGCTATTAAAGGAGCAATTTATCTACTTTACTAAGGAATGGGAAAGAGTGAATTTCATCTTGTGTAGTTGTATTCCCAGCTCCCTACTCAGACAAATCTCCAAAATGGTAGGCTTATTGAGTCAGCTATCATGGCCACTCTCACCCATATAGATTAAAAAACTATTTTCATAAACAGGAGTTCACAACTCACTCAGGATTAAGGTCAAGTCTTCTATGGTCATTCTAGTGAAATGTAAGTCTCTTCTAGTAACAGTGTTATATAGAGAGTCTATTCATTTCGTGGTCCGGTCTATCTATAAACTCCTTTATACATGATACTCCCACTCACATGTCTTTACATGAACAATATGGTTCATATTTTTTGTAACACTTACATCTCATGTAACAATTACAAAGTGGGTTGTATCCGCAGTGTTACTAGGATAAAGCACCCAACATTCATCCATTTCCTGTAGACCTTTTAGGTTATTACTTGAACGTGAACCACCTGTATGTCAACCGTATACTGTTCAAGTGACATTATATAACATTGGATCTCAGTTTCTTGGATTGAATTAATGCTATCTAAATGTCAAATAAAACACCTCTGATTTTATTTGATAAATGGTTTGTGTTAAATTAACTACAAACCACAAGATACACTAGATTTAGGACATCAATCCCAACAAAAGGAACATGACACCATATTGGAGGGCTTGAAGATTTTTCTTCTTTTAAAATTGTAATCTTTGTAGTGCTAGTGGATGCCTCACTCTCTTCAGAGTTAAAGATAGCTACCTAGTCGCTTGCTTCTTCCCTTACATCTACTTGTGATCCTGGCTTGGGTTTACTTCCATCTTTTATCAAAGGGGTCTCTGTAGGCATAGCTTCGTTGATGCCATCATTCTTCAAGTAAAACTTCACATCTACGAAGTGAGACTCATCTTCTGAGAATGGATTGGAATCTTCTTCAACTTTCTTAATGACATTTTGGTAAAACTTGAAACATTGGTGTAGTGTTGAAGATATCACTCCACTTCTGTGAATCCAAGGACGGCCCAACAACAACTTATATGTGGTATTTGAATCTATGACATGGAATAATGTGTGGGCCTTCAGGTTGCTGATGATACTCTAAGCGTATCATGTCTACCGCCCTTTGGCTTCCTTGACTTAAGCCTTGAATTACTAGCTTGTTGTTTGATAGTTTTCCATCAGCATGTCTAATTGCTTCATAGTTGACTTAGGCATTATATTGACAACTGATCCATTATCAATGAGAATTCGACCAACCCTATATTCTCGAACGTATCCTAAGACATTCAATGGCCTATTATGAAGTTTTGATCCTAATAACAGTTCTTCATCTGAGAAGCCTATAGATGTACAGCAAGAGGCGCATGTACGCGTCATAGAGGTTGAAGCACTAGATGCGTTTGAACCTATCAATGCGTCAATGAGAACCACCTTAGTTGCCAGAGAAAGTAACAACAAGTAATTTACATTGAACAATGGTAAGTTATTTAATTCTTCCACCATCTCCAAAGAACCCAGAGAAGTATCCTCACTCTCTACTTTAGTGACAACATGACATGCGACGACTTTTAGCACTTTGTTCTAACATTCGTTGTAGAAGTTCTCCAGAAAGAAATCTGCTATTGTCACTTGTTGCCTAGGTCGAGAAAATTCTCCATCTTCCTCCTCAGCAAGTTTAAGCTTCCAAGCCTTCTTTTTTTCCTTTCTTTCTTTGAGTCTTGTTCCCTCTTATGTACCTTCGATAGGAGCGCAACTCTTTTTGGGTAGAACTTGACTTTCTTTTCTTTTGGCGAGTTACAAGGATTCATCCCTCATCGTCATCATCGTCAACATGCTCATCTTTGTTGTCAGGATCTGTCGTCAAGATCGCTTATTGAAACCAATAACTACATGTTCAAGGATCCCAAACTAGACCAAGCTTTCTCTTTCATTATAAAGCATACTTGATGTTGGAACACTTAGAGTCAATACAACTTCATCGTGATTTGCTTGAGCTACTTCGTTCAAATCTAGCTCAATTTTTTTTTTTTCACGAGCCAACCTTAGAATCAACTCCTTCAACACAAAGGTTTGTTCGACCGAGTGGCTAACAACCCTGTGATACTTTCAGTAGTTAGGATCGTCCATTTTTCCTGTTTGTTCCGGTTGTTTGCATTTCGATAGCTAGATAAGTTGCTTTTCCAGCAGTTACTCGAGCATATTTGCCACATAAGAATCAAGAAATGGATAAACCTTCTCTTGTCTTTCTTTATAGTTAAGCGACGCTTTTTACCTCCGTCATCCCTCTTCTCAATATTGTTCCCTTTTCCTATGGAACAAAATTTTAGTGGGGTCGTATTAACGATCATTGATTCCTTTATGGCACTTTTCGCAATCTTTTCGATGCCTTATCTTCTTACTTTTCTTCACTTCAGGGACTAGGGAATCTTTAATTCTTCTATTAGTAATGCTCAGCTTCATATCGTGAGCGCGAGTCGCCAACTCTTCAAATGTCATGAGTTTTATCCCCTATAGAATATAGAAGAGGCCCCAATGTATGCCTTGGGTGCACATCTCCACAGTGGACAATTCGGTGAGTCTGTCTTTGTAGTCCAGACTTAGAGCTTTCCATCAGTTGATATAGTCAATGGCCGACTCTCTCTTTCGTTGCTTGGTGTTTGTCAGCTCCATCATGCTAATAGTATGCCTAATGTTGTAAAAGCGGTTCAAGAACTCTTTTTCAAGTTGCTCCCAGTTGTCCATCACCTCGGGCTCCAGATCAGTGTACCAGTCAAAAGTGTTTCCCTTCACAGTTTGGACAAACTACTTGACTAGCAAATCTCCTTTGGTTCCTGCATTTTCACATGTTTCAATAAAGTGGGCGATGTGTTTCTTCAAGTTTTCCTTTCCATCGAATTGCTGGAACTTCGGGCTGGTACCTAGCACGCATCCTCAAGTTGTCAATTTTCTTAGTGTATGGCTTGCAATACATAAAAGAAGTATGAGACGGACCTCCATATTAAGCTCTGATGGAGTTGGTGATCATATCCTACAGTTGCTAGACCGACAATGAGGCAACGAATGTTGATTGTTGCGATAGATTTTCCTGCAACACGGTCTTCCCCTTGTCATTAGCTTTGACGGTAGAAGTTTGGCTCGACTCAACGATTTCACAAGCTTGCATCTGTTCTCTGAAGAAAGTGATTTCATGATTTCGCTTCTCTATAGCTTTCATCAGAAAATTTATCTCTTTCCATCTCTGCCATGGCCGCCTCGGCTATTATATCCACCATCATGATAGACATTACATCCGAGTGTGATTCTCTCTTGAACTTGCTGGAGGCAAAAGTAGAGTTGTCAAACAAAGGATTTTTCTTTATAACAATCCCACCTTTAAGGGACACTGTCATCTATTTCAAAATGTTATGTGCGATGACGGAACCTTGCTTTTGCTCCTGCATAACCTCCTTTGAACGACTGCAGGTGATAGGTCCCGTGTAGGAGTCACTTGCAGAATATGCTCTAGATGCGACTTTCTTAGGTGCCATTGATTTGCTTGAATGTTGAGAGAAAGATGAGAGGTAGAGAGGTCCCACTGAGCATGCCAATTTATTCAGACGAGATTTCTTGAAAAGTTTATTTCGTGGAGTTGAACTTGTGTTTATGCTGATTTTTTGCGATGTGATTCAATCTCTAGAACTTGATCCTCTGATTCTCTCTCGATTGGATGCGTACGCTAGGTTTGGGGAAGCGAGGCAAGTGAAGTTCTCGAAATTGAAGTCTTGGAAGAGTCTTTAGATCTTCAAGAAACTTAGTTTCAAGGAGTGATCCAGACTTCAGGAGTCAAGGGGTCTTTCTATTGTGGAGAATTCTCTCTAGGCTCTTTAAAGTGTTGAACTGTCGATCCTCGCAAACGAGGAGAGCTTCTTTATTTATAGAGCTCTCAGGTATTAACCCCCCCCCCCCCCCCCCCTTTTTTCAATAGTCATGATGAATACATGTGGCATCATTGGGATTCGTCAATTTTTAATTAGTCCCAAATTCAATTATTTATAATTTCATCATTAATTTGAGAAATAACATGGCAATTTGTGATTAGTCCAAAAATTTCTCATTCAACAAGCACGAAAAGACGTATGAAAATGAGTAATCATTTAGCTAAAACGAAATAACAGAGATATGACCAAAACAAAATTGCAAAGGGATCGTGCACCATGTAGTAAGTGATCGTGTACCATGATATCAGTGATCGCACATCTTTTCTGTGTGCACGATAATTTTGTTTTTGACATGCCTTCATCGATACAACTTCATTTTAGCTAAATGATCACTCTTTTTTTTTTCCATGTTATTTCTAACTATGCTTATAAATTGAGTAAAATGTTGAAGCATCTTTACTTTTAAATGACATTAAATTTTTCTATCTATTATTGGTGAAAGGAAAGCGCAAAAGATTAGCAAATAGAGGAAAATGTGAACTATTTAATATTGAGAATAAAAGTGATATTTCACATATCAAAAGGGTCAATAGCAAATAAGTTTTTAGAAAGAGATGAGTTATAGAATTTTTTTTTACTTTTTGGGTCATTTTGTATCATTTTTCGACGGGCGGCAACTTTGTACGGATGGTAGGTGAAAATACGTACGGATGGCGACGACCTGCTGAGACGGCTTCGGACGGTGTGAAATGAACTTGGTAATTTGGTAACCGTAATGTGCAGTCTGGGATTTCGGAGTTCCTACAAGTGGATCGAATTTTTTATAGATGAGGAAGAAGATGAGGTGAATGATGTAGTTTCATAAATTTGGTAACCGTAATTTTTTAACGATCTAGTTCATAAATTTTGAATTTTATAAAAATCTAGTCATGTAAAGTCTATGTAAAAATTTAGTTTCATTTGTACTTACATATATATATGTAAAATGAAATTTCATATTGATAATCTAATTAGGACTAAAGCTCATTTGTAGTTGTTGTAGCTTTAAAATAATTGCTAGCACTTTTTTTTTTTTTTTTTTTTGTAAAATTCACTTTCATATGAGGCTTTATATTTGAACAAGTTGATTCTATGCGTTTGGTAAATAAATACTAAATTAAAGATATAATAACGTAAAATAGGCTTAATATTATTTTTTATAATTTATAATTATTAAATAATTGCTTAAAATAGATATATAAAATATAATTTAATTCTAATAGATAAATTTAAAATTGAAATTTATTTATAAATATTATATCTACTTCTAGGAGAATCTAAAAACTAGTAAATAATATATTTTAGAAAGGATATGAAATGAAGTTTAAAAGTGATTTTAGTAGATTTAATCATAATTTGTTCTACCAAACAAAAAAATGGTTAAATTTTTATTATAATCACTTCTCTTTCTCTCAAAATCCAGCCTAAATATGTTAATAATTAAATATATATACATATATATATATATGTATATATATATGTGGGTTGTTACATGCTCAAAGTTAAATTAATACAACTTGCTCCACACAAGGGACATCAGCCATTATGGAAAATTCTCTCTTGTAAAGAAATATTCTAATAACCATACTATTGGCATCAGGTACCCCATACTTCTGTTGTTTGCCAAACAAATACATTACAAGTTTAAAGGATCATATGCCAATTCCCAATTGTAAATATTTACCTAACTGTAACATGCACAGGCCAGGTCAGCACCCAAAATTTCAACAAAATAAATGGCTGCCTACAAAAGTAGCATTGATGTATAAGTTACAGCAAAATCTACTGTTCGTGTAAATGAACATTCAGAGCAGGTGATTTGGGCAGAAGTGCTTCAAGCTCTTCATAGAACTTTCCTAAACGAACATAATCTGAAGTTTGTTTCAACAAATCGATTGATTCAGCATTTGTATTTGCATTGATACACTCTTCTTTCATGCGTTGTGTCGTAATTTCGTCATTGAATAGCCTAAGCGCATCTACTGTCGAAAGAGAGTTCACAGATTCATACAAGCTTTGGAATTTACTTCGGTTCTCTTCAATTCCTGCAAGCTTCTCTTTCAAGTCATCAGGAAGGGAAGCAAGCACACTTCAAAAGGAAAAAAAAAAACGAAAGTATTCAGTAGAAGGCAGTACAACTACCAAGAACAATGGGCTAATGGCCAATTGAGAGATGAGCAAATTTGAGAACAATGAAAGCATACATGAAGGCAATACGAAAAAGGGAGTCCCTGACCAAAATGAGACAAAAAAGCAACACAAACAGAAAAGAAAAAATTGCAAAAAGATGCATTCATAAGTCCATCTCTATAGTTCCTTAGTGGCACAAAAGCCCAAAAGAGATTAAGAGCCCATTTGGATTGACTTGGAAAAAAAGTGTTTTAAAAAATCTCATTTCTTGTTTAAACACTTTTAATAAAAACGGATTAAAATAGACTTGAAAAGCTATTTTGAGTGATTGCAAAACATTCCAATTTCTTCCAAAATGACTTATTTTTTTAAATTAAACACTTGAAAATGTATTCCAAATATGTCCAACTCCTCCAAGAAGTTCCTCTATTACTAAGGAGTCTCCTATTTCTGTCCAGCCAAATTTTCCATAAAGTCACAAAGAAAAAAGCCGGTCAAACAAATTATTATATTAAGAATACGCATTTTGAATCGCCACCTAAATTATGCTTCAACTTCTACTTGCAAAATTTTTCCCAACTTGACACTATTGCACAATGTACAAGGCTTATTTCAGACGGGTCCAGGAGAAAGGCCTACGACAGCTGTGCAGAGATTGGGAGAGAGATGAAGTTTCATAAATACTACTCTAGACCTCTTTGCATATCATACTTTGACCCGCTAAGCTTGTTTGGAACGATTTTTTAAGTGCTTAAAAAATGGCTGAAGTATTGAAAAAAAGTATTTTAAAGAACTTAAAAAGTTATTTGGACAGACTATTTGAAATGTCAACTGTACTCAAGTAACTCGTACTTTAGAAGACAGGAACAATGTAATATAAAATATAAAGTATAAACGGTTAAGTTACAAGAACCAATCATTCTTCGTGAAAAGAAAATTAATGCTGACACAAACTTCAAGAGATACACGTAAGAATTCGTGCATGTATAAAATAGTCGGGAGTTTATTCTCTCCTTACCTGCTAACACCTCTGACAAGACCAAACTTATACCCGATAGAGACCGACTGCTTGAAGCCAACATTAAATCCCTCTTGAGCTGCAGCTTCTTTCCCAGCAATTACACCATCACGGTATCCAATCTAAAAGATGTTCAAGAGTGAAAAAGGGACATGAAAACCATTTAAATCGTCTATGTGTGGAACCATTCATTAAAGAAAAAGATAAACTAAAATAGTCAACAGAAATCTGTTACCGTATGAAATTGGTGATGTCTTCTCTGCCACTCCCTGTCCAAATCAGTTGTTCCCTCCAAGCCTTCATCAGAACCTCCCCATAAAGATCCATCATCTTCGCATGAGTCATCCACACCAGAACCTGCAACCAGACCCTGATTCATATTATCCTACAAACTTTGGTCCAAGTTATAGCAGCATTTTTAGGCGTAATTTGTGGTGTGTGGTCCCTTGCAGGGTCATATTTCTCTTGTGGGTATCGGTGACACGGTTTAGCTTGTAATTATTCTTTTGAGTATCATTTTACTTTATTAGAGCCCCTACCTCTAGTGGGGTTCTGTAAGACCTCCAATCATCCACACCTACAAGAGGAGGGCAAAATAGGAAGAGCAGGGCTGAAAGGGACGTGAGTTAGTTGCACCAGATGGTGATCACAGCCGATGGGTGGTTATTTAGGAAGCTTGAGGGAATTTTTGAGGGATACGTTGAATTTGGAGCTTGCTGAAGCTTGGGAGAGGGAGGCACTCTCGAATCCAGTCCTTATCCTTTTCTTTCTTTAATTTCTTCCTTTACTTAGATCTTTATCTTCATATTCTGTCTGTTCCTTTATTTGACTCTGGTATTTGTTGGCTTATTTCTGGAAATAATATAGTTGGGGTTTCCTTTCTGCCTAATCTGACTCTTGTTAGGTATTTTTCCGGGCGTAAGATTATTAGGATACCTAACAAATTGGTATTAAAGCCTACTACATCCAGGGAAAAACTAGAAGTATGGTGATGGAGGTTGAGGACAAGCTGGAAGCTCACGACAAGGACCACGCAGGGCTTAAGGAGATGGCCTTTGCGATGTGTCAGAATGTCGATCGGCTCATGGGGGAAATGAGGGAAATCAATCTGAATAGAGGAAAAGAAGAGACGCTCGTGACTGATGGAACTCAGAGGAAAGAGAAATTGACGGAAACAGAGGAGAGAGAATCATCACAGAGATCGGGTGGAGATAAATGCAAGTACAAACGATTAGAGATGCCCATCTTCAAAGGAGATCACCCGGATTCTTGGTTATATCCAACAGAGCATTATTTTGACATCCATGAGTTAACTGAGGAAGAGAAGATTAAGGTCGCGGTTGTGAGCTTCGACCGAGAGGTTGATTGGTATCGATGGACCCATAACTGAGATCCTATTCGAACATGGGGAGAATTGAAGAAGAGGATGTTAGAACGTTTTTGAACCACCTAAGAAAGAAACCTAACTCAACGTTTCCAAGGAGTACCGGAAGAAATTCGAGAAGTTTTCTGCACCACTGCCCTCACTATCCGTGGAGGTGTTATTGGAACTTTCATTAATTGGGTTAGAACCTAAACTAAAGGCCGAAGTGGAGAGTCATCACCCACAAGGATTAGAGGCAGCGATGAAGGTAGCTCAGACTCGGGACGAGAAGGTACAGACCTTGCAAGGGATCAAAGGTAACGCTGGTGGGAATGGCTGGGGAAAAGAGACAAAGTCTCATGGACCGAGTAAATTGGGCCAAGGGCAATATAATAAGCCCAACACTTTACGAGTTCAAGTACCGAAGAAAACGGAGACCCAACGAAGAGAAGGTCCGACCCGAAGACTTACAAATGCTGAAATTAGAGAAAAACGAAACATGGGCCTGTGTTTTAAATGTGACGAAAAGTATTCACCTGATCACCGTTGCAAGGTGAGAGAATCCAGGGAATTAGGCTTACTCATCGCCAACAAAGGACAAGAGATCGAAGAGATTGAGGAATGTCCGGAAGAAAATAACGAAGCAGAAGATACAGAAAAAGTCGAGCTCATGTTACATTCTATCTTGGGATTCTCTACTCCAGGTACGATGAAACTAAAGGGGAAGTTAGGGGAAACCAAGGTGGTCGTAATAATCGATTGCGGGGCAACTCACAATTTCGTACACCAAAAGCTAGTTGACGAAATGAAACTACCAGTGTCGAACACCACTAGTTACAGAATCGTGATTGGAAATAGGAAGGCAGTACAAGGTAAAAAGGTGTGTAAAGAGGTAATCGTAGAATTGCAAGGGGTGACGATTTTGGAGAATTTTTTGTTGTTCGATATAAGGAATTTGGATGTCATATTAGGAATGACTTGGTTGTACACGATGGGATACATGAGTGTGGACTGGAATACTTGGACAATGACCTTCACACGGGGGAATCTCAAGTGATTTTAAAGGGAGATCAACCGCTAACTAAAGTCGAAGTATCCATGAAGATGTTGGTGAGCAATTGGGAAGAGGAGGATCTAGGGTTCATCGTGGAACTACAAAAGATGGAACTCGAGAAGCATAAAGAGGAAACACTTGATCCATTCACTCAATCAGAAAAAGAAATACCTCCGGTGGTAACACAATTACTGAATCAGAATGAGAGTGTGTTCAAAACACCAAATCGACTCCCACCTACACGAGAAATAGATCATCAAATTCCAATGATGAAGGGTCAGACACCAATCAATGTCAGACCATATAAATATGGCTATGTGCATAAGGATGAGATAGAGAGAATGGTAAAAGAGATGTTATCAGTAGGCATTATCCGACCGAGTAGGAGCCCCTTTTTGAGCTCGGTGCTATTAGTTCGAAAAAAGATGGAGGATGGCGATTTTGTGTCTATTACCGGAAGGTCAATCAAGCCACGAATGGGGACAAATTCCCAAGCCCAGTGATTGAAGAATTGTTGGATGAGTTACATGGTTCAACTTATTTTTCTAAATTAGATCTACGATCCGGTTATCATCAGATTCGGATGAAGGAGGAGGACATTAAAAAGACAGCATTTCGGACACACGAGGAACATTATGAATTCGTGGTGATGCCGTTTGGTCTTACTAATGCGCCAGCAACATTCCAATCTTTAATGAACCAGGTATTTTGCTCTTTTCTTCGTCCATTCATACTAGTCTTTTTTTATAATATATTGGTGTATAGCCCAGATCTCAATTCTCATAAAGAGCATTTAACGACTGTCTTTGAGATATTGAGGGACTATCAACTATATGCAAACAAAAAGAAATGTGTGTTTGGGCAGACCTCCACTCATTACCTAGGCCATTGGGTTTCCGAAGCTGGGGTACAGGCGGACGGGGAGAAGATTCGGGCTATGGTCAATTGGCCTATTCAGCAAAATGTATCTGAATTGAGGGGTTGACCAGTTATTATCAAAGGTTTGTGAAGAATTATGGGGAAATTATTGCACCTTTGACACAACTCTTGCAAAAGAACGCATTTGGGTGGAACGAATTAGCCACTTCGGCCTTCCATGACTTGAAGGATGCCATGGCAAAAATACCAGTATTAGCTCTCTCAGACTTCACGAAAACGTTCGTGGTTGAAACGGACACTTTAGGTATAGGGCTCGAGGCCGAGCTAATGCAAGATAAACATCTGATAGCCTATTTCAGCCAGAAACTTTCCGAAAAGCTCGAGCAAAGTCTATTTATGAGAGAGAACTGATGGCAGTCGTCCTATCCGTTCAAAAGTGGCACCACTATTTGTTGGGACAAAAGTTCACCGTTGTGTCGGATCAGAAAGCTCTAAAATTTCTACTAGAACAGAGAGGTGCAACCTCAATTTCAGAAATGGTTGGTAAAATTACTGGATTACAACTTCGAAATCCTATACCAGCCAGGCTCAAGTAACAAAGTAGCATATGCCTTATCAAGATGGCCATATGGAGCAGAATTACGAACCTTATCCGCCCCTACCTGTTTGGACCTAACGGTCATCCAAAACGAGGTTTTAAAAGATAAGGATTTGAAGTTGATCATTGAGAGACTAAAGGAGGATCCGGATAGTGTACCTAGGTTTTCTTGGCAGCACGGTAGACTCTTGTAAAAGGGCAGACTAGTGATCTCGGCCACTTCTTCCCTTATTCCATCGATACTTCATACATACCACGATTCAGTAGTTGGGGTCCATTCCGGATTTATTCGTACTTATAAGAGAATGACTGGGGAACTGTACTGGAAAGGAATGAAGAAGGCAATCCAGTCATATGTCGACCAGTGTATGATTTGCCAACAAAACAAAACGGAATCTCTCTCTCCAGCTGACTTACTTCTACCCCTACCAATTCCAGATCAAGTGTGGGACTATGTAACAATGGACTTCGTTGAAGGACTTCCACGATCCAAGGGGTATGACACCATCATGGTTGTGGTAGATAGGCTGAGTAAGTACAACAATTTCATTCTTCTAACACACCCATTCACGGGAAAACAAGTGGCAACGACTTTCATTAAAGAGGTGGTTAAGCATCACGGATTTCCAAAGTCTATTGTGTCGGACAGAGATGGAATATTTCTGAGTAACTTTTGGGTGTATTTACCTTGCAAGACACGATCCTCAAGCGCAGTACCACATTTCATCCACAAACGGATGGTCAAACTAAAAGAGTTAATCGATGCTTGGAGACCTATTTGAGGTGCTTTTGTAATGAAAGACCTAAGAAATGGAGTAACTGGATTCCTTGGGCAGAACACTCGTATAATACCACCTTCCATGTATCGACCAAGACTACACCCTTCAAAATATTATTTGGTTGCATCCTCCCCCACTAATATCGTATGGCGAACGGAAAACTTTCAATAATACTTTGGAACAACAATTGATGGAGAGGGATCGAGCTCTTTTGGCTCTGAAGGAACAATTAAATAAGGCCTAAGAAATAATGAAGAAATAAGCGGACCAGCATCGTCGAGAAGTAGAGCTCGAAGTTGGGGATGAGGTACTCCTTAAACTTCGACCATACAGACAAAGATCTCTAGCTCAAGGAAGGAACAAAAAACTTGCTCCGAGATATTATGGTCCTTTTAAGGTGATAGAGAAATCGGAGCAGTGGCTTATCGTTTACAATTTCCCCCCAATACATCGATTCACAACGTCTTTCACATATCCCAATTAAAGGGAAAAAAAGGAGGGTAGAACCCAATTTATCCACATCCCCCACAATTCTTAGAAGATTTTGAATTAAATGCCCAACCAGATGTGTTATTAGGTAGACGATGGAATTCCACCACGGGGAAGGAAGAGGTTTTAGTTAAATGGAAGGACCAACCAGAATCCGAAGCTACATGGGTAGAAATAAATAAAATGAAGTCACAGTACCCCGACTTTCACCTTGAGAACAAGGTGAGTTTCGCAGAAGGGGGTATTGTAAGACCTCCAATCATCCACACCTACAAGAGGAGGGGCAAAATAGGGAGAGTAATGCTGAACGGGACGTGAGTTAGTTACACCATATGGGGACCACAGCCGACAGGTGGTTATTTAGGAAGCTTGAGGGAATTTTTTAGGGATACATTGTATTTGGAGTTTGCTGAAGCTTGGGAGAGGGAGGTGCTCTCGAATCCAGCCCTTATCCTTTTCTTTCTTTAATTTCTTCCTGTACTTAGATTTTTATTTTCATATTTTGTCTGTTCCTTTATTTTTGATGGCTTATTTCTGGAAATAATATAGCTGGGATTTCCTTTCTGCCTAATCTGACTCTTGTTAGGTATTTTTCTGGGTGTAAGATTATTAGGATACCTAACAGGTTCCCTATTGTGGGTTTTCTTTTTTTATAATCTCGCATATTCTTTCATTCTTTTTCTCAATAAAAACTTGGTTCTTTATATATATATATATATATATATATATATATATATATATATATATATATATATATTTATATTAAAAACAAAAATCATATACAATGTGCATCATCGATAGAGAATATATTACATAGAAATGTAATGCTAAATGCATAATTAAGCATAAATTTTCATTTTTTTGCCCCAACAATACACCATAGAAGAGAATATTTCAGCCAAATGCAATATAGACGTAAATGATTTGGCATAAACAGAGATATTTCTTCATGATGAATTCTAGAGCTGCATATACCAACTAATATGCGCAGTGAAAATAGGAAAAAATGCATAGAACTTTAGATAAGATGTGGTTGTCTAAAGACTTGGACATAACCAGTCATTCCCCCATAATAAAACTTCTCAGACTATTAGCTAACGTGTTAATCATAAATTCCTCAGTGGATGGTACGTTTGGCATAGAACATTCATGTCCAAAGTTCCCAACATATTAAAAACTTAAAAATATGTTCGAATGCATCATTGAAAAGATAACAATTACCTGATGGCCGATTTTGTCTGTGATTAGATAATGACATATCGCCCAATTTTGATTTTGCTGACTGTAAACTTTGGGAATAAAGCTCTTCAGCAATGGTACCCTCCATCTAACAAAATTAGGCCGATTTTATTCTTCAGCAATGAATAAAAGAAAACTTTATAGTTATAGTGAAGTCAACTTCAAAGAACAATGACTTACTATCTCAAAAAAAAAAAAAAAAAAAAAACAACAACAACACAATTGTACGAAGCATTGGTTGGGCCTATAAGCTCAATTCCACAAAATGATAAGCATTTCCTACTAAATGATTTGCAAATTCTATCCGCTCAACTCCATAACAAAATTCCAAAAGATGATAAATACGAGAGTCTATTACAACCTCTGTCAGGAAATCAACAATTCCCCATATCTTTTCATAAAACTAGAACTAGAACAAAAATTTTGCTAAAAGATAGCTCATACACACGGGATTTAAGGCAAGAAATCAATTGTACGATGAGACGGAGAGGAAGAGCGTGGGACACCCAAAACAAAATTATGAACATCGACGGATTCACTTTTCTGGGTAAACTCGTTTCCAAAACCCGAGCTAATCGCAACTCATTTCCATCAAATTCCAGTTTAATTCACATCTTGTAATTTCTAAGGGAGAGAACTCAACACAGTGTCATATTAAATCAAAATAACCAACCACATAATATCATTTTCTAAACATCAACAATCCATGTCCAGAGTATCTTAGGATCAAAGCGGCATTATCCTTTTACAGAGGTTCCATTCAATCCTTAAATGAATTAAAATGTACATAGGGAGAGAAATAAAAAATCAACAAACTAATTACCGAAAGAGAAGGGAATGAATGTGTTGGAAGAAAACCCGACCGTGCCGTCAGCCGTGCGTGCGGATACTGATCGCTGAGAGATGGTGCGAACGGCAAGTAGGCGAGTAGGATAGATTGCGACTGGTGGAGAAGAGGGGCACCGCAACAGAGAGAGAAAACGGAGTTGGCGTGGCGGCGTGAGTTTGCAGCAGAGAGAGTGAGAGTGAGATAAGAAGAGGAGAAAGAAAAGTGGCGGTCGGGGCGTGGCCGTGATCGGCGACGGCGACGTCGACGGCAACGAGTGGAAAAATAAAAAATGGGATTGGTATGTGGTGGCTGCCGTAGGAGCAAGCAGAAGCAAGGAATATCAGAAAGATTAGGAAAAAGAAAAAAAATGGTTAAAATAACATTTTCGATCAATTTGTTCCATTTTAATCCTTTCATTTAGTAAATTCTTAAATATCTGAAAAATTATTTGAAAGGATAAAACAATTGAAAATATTTATAAAATATAGTGAAATTTTAAATTTAAAATTTTGTTATATCTCATAAATATTTTGATTTATTTTTCTATATTTAAAAACAACCCTAAATATTATTGATTTTCTAAAAAGCTTTTTTAATCCATTTTAATTATAAATTTTAAAAAACATACTCACATAATTTATATCTTTTTCATAAAAATTATTATTATTTAATCAAAATCGAGTAATTTTGAAGGACTGATTTTAAGATTTAATTGAAAGTATGAGATTAAAATCGGACAATTGAAAGTATATGGACAAAAATTGAACAAAGTTCATAATATGAAGATCAAAATGGTGTTTTAACCTTTTTTTTCAACAATTATGTGGGTGGAAGATTGAGCCTCCAAACTCATGTCAATAGTATTAAGCTAAGTTAACTTTAGTAATTTAAATACTATTTTAATAAACTTACTCTCGTAGTTTAAATACTATTTTGATAAACTTACTCTCAAAATGTTCGTTTCTTTTTATAATAAATTATTTCATTTTTTATAATAAATTACTCTCAAAATATTCTCAAGATATTCATTTTTTATAATAAATTATTTCTTTGATGGATGATATATCTAAAGGTATACATACATACAAAAGAGTTCCCATTAAAAAAATACAAAAAGTGTTTCTAAATGTCGATATCAACATAAATATCAAGGTCTTAATTTTACAAAAAGATTAATGAAAATATCGATTTTGATAGATATTTCTGAAAAAATTACAAAAACAAAAAATTCAAAAAATAAATTGAAATTAGTAAATAAACATTTTATGATTTTTAACAAGTGAATATGTCTATTATGTTAAATTTGCATTAGTGATATTTTGTAACTTAACTATTATGTTTCGTCGGTTAAAGAAAAAACTATTATGTTTCGTGGATTATTATTCTAAAGTATAATTGAACATCAATTCACTTCTCATGTCGATATCGAACCCATGAAAACGTGAAAATATCAACATGTCGATAAAAATTTAATACTATGATTGTAATAAGGTAAGAGAATCTATAGCTCCTAAGATATTCATTATGATATTGCTATTTTGAAAATGGCCAATTTGGCTCCTCGTTCTCTCTTCTTTTCATTCATAATTTTAGTGTTGATACTTCATTACTAAATTTCACAAAATGTAACAAAAAAAAAAGTATTAGAATTTCCGTTTTGTGTAAAATTTTTATGCTTAAATTTTTTAACATAGACCAAATTGGTCCCTTTTAAAAAGTAAATGGGTTAAAATGAACATTTTGAATAATTTTAGTTCAAGAACGTGTGGATGAGAAATTCGAATTTCTAAGCTCTAAAAACGCACTTTTTCCAACATCAAAGACAACAAGATTTTTTTTCCTTCTTTTAACGTGAATGCAAATTAAACTTGATTGCTTCAAACATCTACTCTTTAGGGGAAACATTTAGATAACAAAAACCTGAACCTCGACTATTAATGCTGTATGTACAACAACGATGAGCTCAAAAAAGAAAACTTCGAGAGAATAAATAAAACCAAATGCCTAAAAAAAAAAAAGGAAAAGAGAAACTGAAGAACCTTGTTACAATATGCATTTGCTGAGGAAGTGAAGTTTTGAGCACCATTTATGCCAATAAAAATTGATTACAAAAAGAAGAAGAAAGTTAAAAGGCATTCAAATCCTCCTTTGCAGTGAAATTATATCTATCATCATCATCAGCTTTGCCTATGAAACCCCCAAGCTGAAACTGAAAAAAGAGGCCTATCTTGCCAGCAGATATACAAAAATCCATTCTCTTCTTTGATTTTATACCCATCATATCCATAGCTCTGCAACAATCTACTTCCCAATAACATACTATGATAACTCAATGGAACCTTTCCGAACCCCACAGATTCGAGCCTCAACATCCATTTCTCGAGCTTTTCGTGCCTCTCCGTCCTCTCCGCTCCCTCACAAGCAATGATGTTTTTTATTTCCTCTCCTAAAAGCATCTTCTCAACCCTTTGTCGCTCTATAGATGATCGCGACACCGTTGACTCTAAGCAATCAAACAATGCAGCATAGAAGTTTAGTGCTTCTAGTACTCTCTCCATGAAAGCAGATCCATTCAGGTTTGATTCTTGTTCAGTTATTACCATAACTTTAGGAGAAAGGCCCCATAGTGCAGTCAAAAAACTGTTCATCTTTTGGGAAGGATTCAATCCTGATGGGGAAGATACTGAGGCTGAATCCGGGCTACTAAAAACTTGCAATGAATCCGTCTCGAGCCACTCTCCAAGTGTTCGCTGCTTCATACGTAGGAGTTTTTGCAAGTTCTTCGATGCAGATGGGGACGTTTTCTTGTCGTCATCTGTAGCCAAAACCGAGTGAAGTTCAAGTACAGAGCTAACTGCAAGTGCTTCACCTGTCTTGACCCTTAAACTTTCAAGGTCAAGGTTTTCTAATTTGCTAACAACTGGGGTGAATTGAAATGGTATATCCCATTTTTCAGCCTCTTCAGTAAGCCGAAGAGCCATTTGTTCCAACACTTCCTTCTGTTCATGAATACCAGTTATTCTCAAGTGGGGTGGACCATCTGGCCTATCCTTCAATGTCTGAAGAAGGTTTATCCACTGAGCAGGTTCACAAGATTTGAAATCAATAATATGAATCATCCTTTCTCCTTCCATGGCTTCTATAATAGCCTGATTAGTTATCACATATGCAAGCTTCAGGAAAGGACACAATTCAAAGAACAATCTCTGGGCAAGAATCTCTTCAGGGACCGACAATATTTTGGTAGAGTTCAAGGCTTTGTGTAAGCCAGGCCAGGATTTAAGTATTCGATCGGCGAGTGCCTCAGTGAAGTAAGCAGCAATCCGCTGCATTGTGTCCCCGTCGGGCGAAGCAAGGTGGGAAATTTGCTCAAGGCCAACATTAGCATTTTCAATGTTACCAATAGCAACTTGGTTGGCACAGGCAAGAAGAAGGTGAATCAGACACAAGCCCCTCTCTTCAGATTTGAGCTCCCTTAGAAAAGGGTAAGGTGATCCTATACCGGGCGATAACGACCACGGAAAGAGCTGCAAAGGCGACGAAGTTACCGACGAGGATCCCTCCCCATTAAACATTCCTGCCATTAAAGTACCTGGATAAAGATCAATACACAATTTCAACAAAAGCCAGAAACAAACAGGGATGGAGGAGAATGAAGCAACAGTGCAGAAAGCATTACAAATCCTTATTGTTGATTCAGGAAAGAGCAAAAGAATACAGAGTTCATGATTTCCATAGAACAAAACCTCTCTAAACTAAGAAAAACAGCTAAAAAACTCCCACATGCTCACTTTATCTTGCCAACTTCTATCAAGGCAAACAAATCATACTCATGCTGCAACCTGCTTTCAACTCAAAAAAAGTTCAAACAGCAAAAAACCCAGTTCAACAGAACACTCCAAAAGAAACTAAACTCATCAGCCAGCAAAAGACTTCACAGATTAAGGGAAGAAAGCAGCAAAAAAAAAAAAAGTAGCAGAAAGCAACATAAATCCTTCACTTCAATCCATCCAAAGTTTCAAACCACTTCCCCCAGAAGCCAACAAACAACACCCATTAATCCAAATCATCAACAGTCGCACAAAAAACTTCAAAACAAAAACGAACAACAAAGAGAAATAATCACCAGAAGATGAACAAAACGATCTGGTGGGTAGTTGGTAGAGAAAAAGCTGAATTTCCCTCAAACCCAGAAAGGAACAAAGAAGAAGAAATGGTCTATCTCAGCTAAACGAAACAGAGATTCAATTTCATAGAAGAAGGGAGAGTGTTGGGTTGAAAGAAAAGCGTGGAGGGGTTTTGATGAAGAAACAGAGCACCCTGGAATCAAAGGGTTTGTCCGGAACGACTTTTCCATGGCTGCGTTAGAGACAGACAATACAAGGGTATGTTTTTGTCGCCATTGATTTGTCCTTGTTTGGTAGGATCAGAAGAATAAGGAATTTCAACTTCAAAACTACAGAGACCAAGAAAGAAAAAACTTCATATTTTGCTTCTTTCTTTAATTTCTCTGAAAACCCACCTAGATTTTCCCTCTCCACATTCATAATCCTCTCTCTAAATTGATGGGGTTTTGTCAATATATGAAGTGGATGCGAATAAGAGCTGGCCAGAATTTGGAGGGACTTGCCAATTTACCTTCAAGCCAAACATGCCCTAACATAACAAAACAACCACCTTCCCTTGTTGCTTAGTGGGTAATAGTGGGAAATGCAAGGAAAGAAGCATTTTTTTTTTTCTTTTTGTTTTTCCAAATGAATCCAAAACCCAAACACCTCCCCACTTTCTTAGCACTTTGGGACAAAGAGACAACTGAATTTTGCAAAACCCCAAAACTAAATAGAACATTCAACTTTACCTCACACCCCCTCTTTCCTTTACCTGCCCTACCTTCTCTAAGAAGGGACTAAAATATTTGTCAATGTGTAGATATACTTATAATTTAAAGGTTCAAAATCTACATCTTCGATATCTATTATAAATACACAAAACGTACAAAGATATCATTTATCAACCTCAACATATATCTAAACACTAATAGCAATATCTATAATTCTGGTATATTTGGTTAAATTTTAAAACTTTTTTCTTATCATTCCAAACAAATCCTTAAGTTAATTTATATAACTTTTAGAATTTCTTTTATTTACAACACATTTGCTGATATTATTTGTATATTAATATATTCATAAAATTGAAATATTAATATCGAAATTGGTATTTTAATCGTATTTTTTGGTTAAATTTTTAAAGGTGGGGTTTTTTCCACCTTGCTTTTAAAAGTTTTCCTAGCGAAAAAAGTTGGTTGCAAAATTCTAAAAGGGCATAGTTGTCATAACTTTTGTAAAAATCAGTTTAGAGGTTTGCAAGTCAAATAATAATAACAATAACAAAAACATGTTAAATTCATACTAGTTTGGTTTTCATATTTAATTAGAAAAAAGTTTATTTGTTTGTTTTTCTTTATTTTTCTTTTTCGGTTGTTGTGGGTGCATTTGACAAAGTTTGTGAAATTACACTATTTGTACTGTCTCAAGAATATGTTCAAACTTCAAAGCATCAAATTTAAAAAATAAAATAAAAGGAAAAAAAGAAAAGCCCTTCAAAGTATCAAATTGCTAAAATTGATATGTTATTATTTCTTTTATACTCCTCTTAACGACAAATGTTCAAATTATCATTCTTCACGTTTGTTGTACTAAAATAAAGTATTGAATATGAACCTAAAAAATTTTATTTTCTTGTTAACGGTTATTTAACTACTATGTTAAGATTTGTAAGTTTAATTAAAATATGAATCTTGAGTGAAAAATGAACTCTAAACTAGTGAGTACATTTTAGGAAATAAGACACAAAGTATCATCTTAAAAGCTGAACGTTTGTCTTGCAATTGTTGAACTAAAAAAATATTTTATTTGAAAAAAATTCCTACAATATAACTTGGTAAATTTCTTAATGAATCCTTGACCCACTAAAATTTGTTAAAGAACGCCTTAGATTAAGTCACATGTGTCAATTTGAGCATAGTACTAAACATTATTATTCAATAAAAAGATAAGAAATTTGATTTTTTTTTTTAGGAAACAACCAATAACTAAATCGACTATATAATTACAATAACAAGAGAAACAAGAGTCCAAACCATTCGAGATAAAGAGAAAAGAGAAGAGAAGAAACTTGTAATCCCAACGTGTTGGAAGTAAACGAATGAGCCAGAACATTATTCAAAATTTTGAACTACGAACATGGTTAAAAGAAACATCTCCCAATTCGCATGCAGAAATATTAGCCTCAACGATGAAAAAAATAGACTTCTATAGAAGTTTGAATTTTTGTGGCTGGTCTTGAAAAAGAGTATATGGTAAATAAATATGCCATATGAATAATATGCATATGGATAAAATGGAAGTTAGATGGAGTCTTTGAAGTGCCTTTAAATTGATTTTTAGTCACTGTTATTATTCTCAACTTGACGTTGAAAATGAAGGCTTTGAATGGTAGTGAGTTTTGTTTCCATAACTTTGTGTTGACAAAGAGCTACAAATTACACCCCGTACCAAAAATAAAAGGAAAAATAAAACAAAAACGTTATACACATTATATTGGGTCCTCGTAAATTTCATCAATTCTAGTGGTTTTGTTGCTATTGTAAAGTAACACACATTTATAACAAGAAATTAATAAATTGTAAATGTGTAAGATTGTGTATATATATATATCATACATTTACATCCAAACCATTTTGACCATTAACACATAAATCTATTGAAACATGGATGATTATTTTAAATCAATTTATTAAATTAATAAATGAACAAATAAATAAAACATTTATTTGGGGTCCCCTACAAAAATTTACAAAGAAAACATTCAAAATAATAAAATATACATATAAATCGTGATGATTTCGAAGGGTCACATATTAGTCATAAACGTGATCCCAAAGGAACACATATCAGTCAAAGGCGTGTAATCCAATGGTACACAAAATAGTCGTAGGTGTATCCCAAATGTACACATATCAGTCAAGATGCAGTCCATCAGTCGTAGGTATGTACTCGAAAGTACACAAACAGTCATAAATGTGCACATAAATAGTCATGGGTGTGAATCTCGAAGGAACACACAAACAGTCGTAAAGTGTACATCTGCCTAGATACTGAGCACGCATTAGTACAGACACACCTACAACTTTTTCAAAAACAGTCCATATCATTAAATAAAATAGTTCAATCATCATCATATGGTTAGGACGAATAGTTTGAAGGCGAACTAGTAGCAAGATACGTATCTCAAGTTTTAGCCCAAACAAGTTCAATCAACCTTAACTTTTGTTTGTCCAAAAAGACCATGAATCAAGTCCTATGCCATAAACCAAACATAGAATTTACAAATAATGCCAAAATTCCCAATAACCCAATTTACATCATCCAATAATGCTCCCAACATAGATCAAAGGTCCAATTACTTACCCAAACTTTCTCAAAAGTGGTCTCAAATTGATGGACAGCACCTCAAAATCCTCCAAATCTTGAATCTAAAAATTTCAAATATAATAGGTATTAAATTTTTTTACCAAAATTAACAAGTAGACAAGAACTTTCAAGAATCGTCCAAGACTTTAACCAAACTGGCCGAAACTTACCCAAATTTCACTCAATTCCAAGATCTGGCGAAAATCCAAAGGAGCGACGACGGTGGAGGACTAAACCGACAAATCTGGCGTCTATGTGAGGGTCGGTCGATGGCTGAAAGTGGGGGAAAGTAGAGGTTGGGCGTAATTCGATGGCGTTGACTCGAATCTGGACAATGGCTTCAATCGGCAACGTGAGGGACTTGGCTACGACGACACGACAGATCTAGGCAGTGGGTGAAGGATGCAGTGATGCGGTTGGGCTGAAGAATATGAACGTCATCTGGCTGAGAAGATGTGACCGACGATTGGAAGAGGGAGGGGAAAGGACAACAACAACAATGAATTTGTGGTCGACAGCGGCGTTGAGTCCTAGCGTCTAAAACGGAAAAACAAATGGAGACTTTTAGAGGGGGGCTTCATGCATGCGCTTGAGGAATATAAAGAACACATGCAATAGCAGATGCGAAGATCGATAACGTTCTAATTACATAAAAACATGCATAAAGGGTTAGAAATTACAACCTTTGTAGAATCTACCGTCTACCGCAATCTTCCTCTCCGTGCTCGATCGACACCTCCAACGATAAATCCTCGCTATTCTCCGATTGAAGAACACGGTGGTGTGACCATTTTGTTAGTGAACTATAGGGAAATTCACTTTAGAAAGATGGAGAGTAAAGGAGATTTTGTGGAAGAATTTAGGTCAAAGGTCAAATAAGCATTAATTCTTACAAAATTCAAAAACCAAACTATTTATAGACAAATTACATGTAAAATCCTATCTTGCATGTCTTCCCCCTCAAACTCCACTAGCATGTAATCTTTAGGTGTCAAGTTGGGAAGTGTCACTTCAAAGTCCACTTAGTTAGTGGAAAAATCTAATAATTAGATTTTTCTACTAACTAATTTTAAAAATCAATAATTCAATTTTTTTTTATGAAAAACATTTTCATAATTTAGAAAATATTTTTTAAAAAATAATATCACATTTTAAATTGTTTTTTACACCTAATTTTGATTAATCATATTAATCAAGTTTAAAAAACACTTTCATGCTAATGTTCAAGAATACTCTAAAAATTAATTAATTGATTGATTGATTATTTAATTATAAATTATACCTCATATAAAATACAATTTTTCTCTAAAACCCAAATTTGAACATTTGAATTCTTACTTCACCTAGTTCTTCAATTTTGTCCGCAGTGTGCTAGCAAGGAGACCCGATGGACTTACAGATCATGGGCTCCAACGATTCGAGACTAACCGGTCAAACTCTTTAACTTAGTTAATCAACATTCGTTAACTAACAGGACTATCCACTATAGCTTGTAATTGCACTGCCCTCACTGTAGATATTATGTGTCCATTTATATAACCGTCATCGATAAGTTGATCCTTCACAGGTTGTTCGTAACCTCAGCTAGGTTAATTACCGTTTTATGCCTGAGTTTCATCTTTTCTCCTAAAGTACCATTGTCCCTCTAATGAACAATTGATTTAGGATCTTAATCACTAAATCCATTCTCTCTCAAGCCAACGAGAGGATGGAGCTCCTTATTCAAGACTTGGGATCGACCCTTAAGGGAACAATCTTTTTACTATCCCTAAAATGAGTAGGAATGAATTCCATCTTGTAAATTCTATGTCCCCATCTATCTACCCATTCTTATCCCTGAAATGAAAGGCATATTGAGCAGCGCTGTTGAGCTTACCCTCACCTATGCAGATAAGAGGATAATCCCAAATAAACAGGAGTTCATAGGCAGCTCAAGATTCAAGTCAAGTTATCTAAGTCATCAAGAAGTGAAATTAATCAATGTTAACCGTAAACGATGTTAATACGTAACAATGATTATTTCGTGGTCAGTCTTACACAATCTCATCGTATAGAATACCCCTACTCACATGTCTCTACATGAATAAACGGATCACATCGTTTATGACACTTACAACATTTGTAACAATCATAAAGTGGGTTGTATTCAATAGTATCTCTAGAAATAGGTACCTAACCTAATCCAAGTACTATAGAAGGTTTAGGTTATTTTACTCGAACTTGATCTAGTTTGTGTCTCCACATAAAGTCCAAGTATTCATAACAATAGCCAAGGGTTCGAAGTTTATTAGATTTAGAGTTATTAAACAATCAACAACATTTGTCTGAATAAAATTCATATATGTTTACTGTTTACAAACTACGAGTTTTAGGACATACAACCCAACAATACTAACCGAGGGAGGAAGAAAGACTTAATTTTCTTTTCTTTTCTTTTCTTTTCTTTTTAATCTCTCTTTATACTTTTAACTCAAATAAAACCCTAACCCTTATATATATGTGTAATTATTCTCCTTTCTTTTCCTTATTTAATTCCAAATCCCTTCCCTCTTTAATTCCAATTTCCTTTCTCTCTTAAATTCCAAAAATATTTTAAATCTTCCATCTCTTAGTAAAAATCGAATTATCTTATTAAAATAATTCAATTTGACCACAAGCCAAAAGTAACTCCAATTAATTTAAAAATAATTAAATTAGAGTTAATTTAGCAAATTAATTAAATCTTGAATTCCAATCCATCTATCCAAACAATTTAAATAATTTAATGGAAATTACATGAAAATTCAGGGTGTTACATTCTTCCCTCCTTAATAAACTTTCATTCTCGAAAGTTTTAATCCTGAAAGAGCTTTGGATATTGTGATCTCATCTCGTTCTTTCATTCTCATGTTGCTTTCTCAAACTGGTGATTCCGTCATAGAACCTTTACTAATATTATCTCCTTATTGTGCAATGTTTTCACTTTCCTGGTCAAGATTTGAATAAGCTTCTCTTCGTAACTCGGGTTCTCATTCAATTGCAAAGGCCCATAGTCAACAATATGAGACGGGTTTGCTGTGTACTTCCTCACCATGGAAACATGAAAAACGTTATGGACAGCAGAAAAAGAAGGTGGCAAGGCTAATCGATAGGCCATCGGGTCAACATGCTCCAAGATCTCAAATGGCCTAATGAAACGAGGACTAATATTTCTTTTTCTGCCAAACCTCAACACTCTCTTCATAGGTGCCACTTTCAAAAACACCTTATCACCTACCTCAAACTCCATATCTTTTTGCCTAACATCAGCATAACTCTTTTGTCTACTTTGAGCTGTCAACATCCGAGCTCTAATTGATAGTTTGCACCAGCTTTGGTCCTAACAATATACGTTGACCGACCTCGTCCAATAAACAGGGGACCTACAACTCACCCATACAAGGCCTCGAGTGGCACAATATTAATGGTAGCTTGGTAGCTGTTATTGTATGCGAACTTCATCAAGTGCAAATGAGAATATCAACTCCCTGAAAAACATCTATACACTTGCACGTAACATATCCTCAAAGGTTTTCAGTTTGAGTATCAGTATATGGGTGAAAAGTTGTACTAAAATCCAACCGAGTACCTAACGCTGACTAGAGACTCTTCCAAAAACTAGATGTAAAGCGAGGGTCCCTGTCAGACACGATGGACATGGGCACCCCCATTTAATCTCACCATATCTTTCATATATAACTGTGCCCACCTATTCACTGAATACGTGGACTTTCTTGGGACGAAATGCGCTAGCTAGTGAGTCTAACCACTATAACCCACTGTATAGCCTTTAGTTGCCTTTGGCAAACCCAAGAGAAATTTCATAGACACATTCTCCCACTTCCATTCCAGTACACTCAGGGGCTGTAATGAGCCTGCTAGCTTCTATCTCGGGGCTTTCTCTTGTTGGCACACCAAACACTTCCTGACAAGCTCGGCTATTTCTCTTTTCATGTCATACCACCAATAACATCGTTTCAGGTCCTGATACATCTTGGTGCTGCCAAAATGTATAAAAAATGGGAAACTATAGGCTTTTGTCAATATCTAATTCTAAGGTCACTATCTGCAGGTACACAATGGTGTCCCTAATAAAGAAGACCATGATCTAGGGATACCAAGAACTCACTGTATCAGCCTAACTCTATATGAAGAAATCTCTAAACAAGGTAAGGATCACCTTGTTGTGCATCAATAATCCTTTGTCTCAAAGTCGGTTGTACCATCAATTGTGCCAACTGTGAGGTGACTGTTGGGACTGGTGTTCTAATTCTCCCAGAGTCTCGTAATTTGTAAACTTTGTACACATTGTTATTAATAAAATAAGAGTTATTTTATTTGTATTTACTCATATCCAATAAACTAAGATCGTGGTTATTTTATGTAAACTTAAGCATGTATATAAGATATACAAGTAGATCATGCCTTAAGTAATAACCTAAATGGTCTATAGTATAAGGATAAAGGAGGGATACCTTATCCTGGTGACACTACGAATACGACCCGCTTTATAGAGATTTACAAGTGTTGTAAACTACTACAAATGGTCTGATCCCGACCATTCATGTGGAGACATGCGAGTGGGGGTGTCCTATACAAAGAGTTTGTATAATACCGGACCACGAGATGATTCATCTCATTATATAACGTCATTGATAATTGAGACTTACATCTCACTAAAACGACCATAGGTGACATGACCTTAATCCTGAGTATTTTGGGAACTCCTGCCTATAAGGGCGGTCCTTTGATTAGTATGGGTGAAAGTGGTCGAATTACCAACTCAACAAGCCTAACTTTTTGGAGATTTATCTGATTGGGGAGCTGAGAACTCAGTTACACAAGACGAAATTCACTCCTTCCTCGAAGCAGGGGTAAGTAGATAGATTGCTCCCTTAAAGGCTGATTCTGGGTCCTGAACATAGTGGCCACACCCTCTCTTTGGAAGAGAGGACCCAATCATAGTAAGACTATGACTTATTGTTCATTAGAGGAATCAGTGGTACTTAAGGAGTTAGATGTAACTACAGAAGTAAAACGGTAAATTGGCCCAACTGTATTTACGAGCGTATTATGAAGGGTTATCGCACTGTTGATTGGTTGATATGGACATAAAAATATATCTGTAGTGAAAAGAGTGCAGCTGTCGATCTTTAGTGGAGTGCCTGGTTGTTAACGGATGGTGGATTCCGTGACTAAAGAGTTCGGCCAATTATTCATGTACCGTTGGAGCTTCAAGATACAGGATTATAAGGTTCCATTGGTAGCTCAATGGGTTCAAGTTAAGAATCATATTTTGGTGTTGATTTGAAGTGTTCAAATTAACAAGAGAAAATTCAATTATATGTGATATAATTGGTATGATGTATGAGATACATTATTTGGATGAATTAATGTAAATATGATTTACATTAAGTACCATAAAATAGAAAAAGAACTATGGTTTATATGTTTCATGAGATGAAATACTAAAACTATAGGTTATAAATATAATATGGTAAGTTGGTTATCATATTTATTTATAATATATTAATTATATGATAATTAATTCTTTTTCTCTAATAACTGATTGAGTGAGAGGTTATTGGAAGTTTTATGATAATCGTGAGATAAAAGAAAAATTGTTTTCCTAAATTTAGGAGTTGCCTCATTCAGAAATTACTCACGGTGATAAGCTATCAAGTAAAAGAGTTTTACTAAGCGATAGTTGTAGAGAGAGTAAATGATCGTGTAGAGTTAACTATACGATAGTCATTCAGCTGATTGTTGCTACACGATCGAGTAGCAAAGTCTATGCGATAGGCTTAATTTACTAAACAATCGAGCACATCGTCTATGCGATAGATTGTGTTCTTATCTCCCACTTGTTCGATCGTCTACTCGATTGTAGACCTCCAGTCTCTTCCTCAAGCCAAGATCAGACAGAGCCCACAACTCCTAGATTCTCACACCGAGAATACCAAGGTAACCATTGTGGTGGTTTCCTCACTCAGTTCGTGGATCGAGTTAGACTCGATTGGGTTCGATGAGTTATTGGTTGTTCGTGTTGTTCGTGTGGTGATTGTTGCGTTCGTGTGCTGCTGTCTTTGGACGCATTGTAGATTGTTCGAGGGATTCTTGAAGAATGGTTCTTCAAAGGTATGCATCCTCTATCCCTTGTATCATCGTTTAGCATGTTGTAATTTCTGTATATGTTTGACATGTTAGTTTCCGTTTTAGACTGTAATTGTTTTGTGTTCAATCTGAATGGAATTTGGAACATTCCCTTCCGTTACTCATGGAAATCCTCGTGCTTGATTTCCTTCAGTGACCTTTCCCACAGTTATTTCAATTTCAGCTTGCTCAAAATCATTGCATAAAGGTATCTGTCTGGTAATCAAAGTCGTTGAATATGTTGTCTTTCTACTAAGAGCATCTGCTACTACGTTCGTCTTACCTAGATGATACAAGATTTCATAGTCTTAGTCTTTTACTAAATCCAACCATCTGCGCTGTCTCATATTTAACTCCTTCTAAGTGAAAAAATATTTTCAAGCTCTTGTGGCCTGTGAAAATCTGTATTTTATCCCATACAAGTAATATCTCCAAATTTTCAAGGCAAAAACCACCTGATTCATCACTGTAGATCACAAAACTACCAGATTCATCTAGCACTTAAGGATTGAGGCAGTAACAATTTTCTGCTTAAGGTCTTGAAAACTTTTCTCACGAGCTTTACTCCAAATAAAAGGGGGTTCCCTTTTTGGTCAACTGGGTCAAAGATGTAGATATGCGAGAAAAATCCTTAACAAACCAACGGTAATAGTCAGCTAATCCTAGAAAACTACGCACCTCACTAACTCTAATAGGTCGAGACCAATTGGTAACCACTTCGATCTTTGCCAGATCCACGAAACTTCCTTTCTAGACACCACATGCCCTAGAAAGGTCTACCGTTGGTGTTAAAGGGAGAACTGCGAGGAGCCAACCCTAGTACTTGCTTCAAATAGAACTCACATTTGAAAATTTTAGCATATAACTTGTTCAACCACAGGATATCCAAGACTTTAAGTGCTCCTCTTGTTTTGCCTTCATCCTAGAATAAACCAAGATGTCATCAATAAAGACTATAACAAAAGTGTCTAGGAACTTCTTGAACACTCTGTTCATCAGATCCCTAAATACTGCTGGAGCATTTGTCAAACCAAACGACATTACAATAAACTCATATTGTATCTAGAGTGGAATATTGTCTTGGGAATATCACTGCCTTTAATCCTCAACTGGGGATATCCTGAGCGCAAATCGATTTTGGAAAACATCGTGGCTCCTTGTAACTAATCAAACAAATCCTCAACTCTATGGAGTAGATACTTATTCTTAATGGTTACCATGTTCATTTCTCTTTAATCTATATATAGACGTAACAAGCCATCTTTCTTCTTTACAAACAACACTAGTGCATCCCATGGGGACACACTGGGTCATATGAAACATTTATGAAGCAATTCTTGCAACTGGATCTTAAGTTCTTTCAATTCTACTAAAGCCATTTTGTACGAAGTTTTAGATATAGGAATGGTGTTTGGCCCTAACTCGATTGTAAAATTAATCTCCCTGTGCAGTGGAAAACCTAGAAGTTCCTCAAGAACCACATTAGGGTATTCTCTCACAATTGGTTCAGATGCCAAAGAAACCTCATTTTCTTGAGCATCAACATGACTAAGATACTCTAGGTACCTTGGTTAAACAACTTTTTGGCCTTCATGGCGGAGATTACTTTGGGCAAGACCACGAACCCGACCCTTTTGAATTTAAAGCTAGCTTCCATAAGAGGGTTAAAACTTACCTTCTTACGAGAATAGTCTATACTGGCATGGTTAGAAGCCAACCAATCCATACCCAGTATCACATCAAAATCATGCATGTCCAAAACCATTAAAGTCATATCTAAGGCATGGTCTGCTATATCTATCTGACATGCTTTTATTCTTTTATTTGCTATCATAATTTCTCTAGACGAAGTAGAAACTGATAAAACATAATTCAAAGGTTCTACTTCTAACACATCATGTCTCACAAACAAAAATGATATAAATGAATGAGATGACTCAGAATCAGATAATACCAATGCATAGTGTCCCAAGATTGGGAGTGTACCTGTCATTGTTGTTCCTGACTGCTCGGCCTCTCGTCAAATTAGTGGCATAGACCTGACCATGTTGTTGATGTCTGTTTGCATTATTTTGAGCATTTGATGGCTAATTCTAACCACCTTCTACAGGGACACAAGGGCACCTGTTTGCCATATATCCCTTTCACTTGCATTTAAAGCATATCCTCGTGCCAAACAGACAACGCCCCACATGAGACTTCCCACACGACATGGATAAGGGCTTATCTCTCCCAAACTCTCACAAGTCTGAGATTAGTTGTTGGTAATGTTGTAATGATTTGACCGAACTCGAACTCTTCTGAAAGAACTTGGGTGAGGAGAACCTTGAGCGGAAGCAGATCAACTAAATTCCATTAATTATCAAATACAAAGTTTACAGTAAACATACAAATAGATATGCATTTAAATTAAACTACAACAAGCTTTACAAGAAACAGGGTTTCAAGAATTTCACCTTTGAAGAACCATTCTTCGCGTTTTCCTCTCTCGAACAGTCACGTACAACTTGAAGGCCTTCTTTAAGAAATAACTCCAACCAAAATCGGACACTACCATAATATAATCCTCAGTATTCTCAGGGTGAGAACCCGGAGTGGTGGGCTCTGACTATTTTGGTTTAAAGGGAAAGTTTAGGTGGAGGACGAAGATTGAGGGCTTTCTCACAAAAAAAACTCATAGAACTTTTCTGTAACACTCTCTCAATCGTTTAACAACAACATAAAAGAAGAAGAAAAACTGTTTTTCTTTTATTCTCCTCTTGCCAAATTGAATAACCACCCCACTAAAGTGGATGGAGAGAAAAGATGGGGAAGGGATTTATAACTCTCTTCCTTCTAATTAAAAGTAATAATAATAATATAAATATAAATATGATAACTAACTTATCATATAATATATAATATATTATATGTTATATCAAATATAACATATAACCTATAGTTTTAATATTATATCACATACAATATAAAATATAGTTTCTTTTCTCTATTTATATGACATTTAATAAACCTCATTTATATTAAATTTAACAACTATGAATCACATTCAAAGAAAATATATTTCAATCTTATTCAAATATTTATTTCCTCCAATTAATCTATAATGTATCAAATACATTATGATAATTATATCATATATAATAGAAACAATTTAATTATATCATATATAATTAAATCCCTCTATTAATTTGAACAATTCAAATTAATCCAAAAACTGATTCTCAGCTAAATCCTTTTGAGCTACCAAGGGGACCTCATGGACCTGTAGCTTGAAACTCCAATGGTACATGAGTAATTAATTAAACTCTTTAATTACATTATTCACCATCCATTAACTGTCGGGCAGTCCACTAAAGACCGATAGTTGCATTCTTCGCACTACAGATATATTTTTGTGTCTATTGGACATAACCAATCAATAGTACGATGACCTTTCACAAATTGCTCGTAAGTATAGTTGGGCAAAATTACTATTTTCCCCCTATAGTTACATCTAACTCTTGAAGTATCACTGATCCCTCTAATGAATAATAGATCATAGTCTCATTATGACTAAACCCTTCTTGGGCCAGGAGGGGGTGTGATGCCACAATGTTCAAGACCCGAAATCAGCCCTTAAGGGAGCAATTTATCTACTTACCCCTGCTTTGAGGAAGAAGTGAATTCCATCTTGTGTAGTTGTGTTCCCATCTCCCTAATCAGACGAATCCCCAAAATGGTAAGCTTGTTGAGTCGGCAATCTAGCCACTCTCACCCATATAAATCAAAGGACCACCCTCAAATGCAGAAGTTCACAACTCACTCAAGATTTAGGTCATATTACCTATGGTCATCTTGGTGAAATGTAAGTCTCTATTATGAATGATGTTATATAATGAGACTAAACATTTTGTGGTCCAGCCTTATACAAACTCCTTCGTATAGAATATCTTCGCTCGCATGTCTATATATGAATGATCAGATCAGATCGCTTGTAGCATTTTACAACAATTGTAACACCTACAAAGTGGTTCATACTCGTAGTATCACCAGAATAAGGTACCCAGCCTTATACATCTACTACAGACCATTTAGGTTATCACTTAAACATGATCCACCCGTATGTCTCCACATATATGTTTAAGTAACAAAGATAACCTTGGATGTTAGTTTATTGGTTTGTGGTTAATACAACTAAAATATCACATATTTTATAGACAATGAATAAAATATCAAATATTTTATTAATCACATAATGAGTTTGTTCATACAGTGTTTACAAACTATAGAACCCTATGAGATTTAGGGTATCAACCTCAACACCTTCTGTGAGGGCTCGAGGATTTTCTACTCTGCCTTTCTCTTCTATCCTGCGGAGGGTCCTAATCCTTAAGGCTTTAGGTGTTCCCCTTCTGTCTGAGAGTCTATCTCTACCTCCAAACGGAGTGCCTTTGCATGAGTAGTCAGCTTGAAGGCCTGCACAAACTTGCTTATCTCACCCTTCAGACCCTGAATAAATCTTCCTGCTCTCTTAACCTCTGTGGCAACCAATTCAAAGCAAAACAGAACAGCCTGTCAAACTCGTGGTTATATTCCTCGACCATCATATGGCATTTTTTTAGATCTAGGAAATTCTATTGTTTAAAATTCATCAAGCTGACGAAGTAGTATTTTGTGTAAAACCATTCCTTGAACTGCTCTCAGGTTATTGCTCCAGCTTCAGGCATCAATCATCATTTCAGCGGACTAACATGAGGTGACAGCATATCTGTAAGTAAGAAACCACAATCTGTAACTTCTGGTCATCCAAACATTTCATATATCGAAAAATCATTTATATGGAAGATACAACTCTGCCTTTGTAGGGTTCTTTAGTGACCCATTAAACGCGCGGGGATTATACTTCATGCAATCCTTCAGATGTTTGGCCTTGACGAACAGATCCTGCATATCCTGTTGTGAAATAGGGCATTGTGGGTAGCAGCCTCCTGAGGTGATGCTCGTCGAACTAATACCTCCTTCACCATACTCTTAAATTTTTTCTCTAGCTAAATTGTCAATGCATCAAGATCAGCCAGGGTGACGGGTGCATTAGGTGGTGGGTGTACTGGGGTTTGTTTCTCATTCTCTACAAAGTTTTTGACGGATGGCTGATGTCCATCCCTTCCACCAGTTCTACCCCCACGACAACGCCTTCTTGCACTTCAACATGGCGGCATTTCCTAACATTCACAATCGACCTCTTTTAGTCCTCTATCAAAGAAACAGTCTAATATTATTATTATTTTTTTTTAAAGGCAAGGTCATGCATATATACTTCTAGAAAATTTTAATAAGAAACATACTTGGCGAGGACGAAGAATCTATAACAATCATAAGAGACACATAATCTAGACTTAGTTCGTAAGTCAGTCTATAGAACTTAAAACTTAGTCTCTGATACCAACTGTAACGACCCAACCTTACAAGTACTCTAACAATGGGTTGTTACTCTTACTTACACGTTTACATTCAAACCATTTTAACCATTAAAGCGTTAATCTACTGAAATGAGGATGACTATTTCAAATCAATTTATTAAATAAATAAATAAATAAATAATTTATCAGAGTCCTCTAAAAACATTTGGAAAGAAAACATTCAAACAAGAAAATATTCTTTCTGACATTAAAACCTAATTTCGAAACATTTAAATAACTAGAGACATAGACTGAGTGAAAGTGATTTCTATTGTCCCCATATGGCTCTGTGTTTGGAGCTAAGTAGGTGTCATTAGTTCTACCTAACTCAAAACAAACAATATTTATAAAGCTCAAAAAACAACCTAACTAACTCGTAATTAACGTGGAAGTAAGAGATCGATCCACAGGGAAATGTTATTTAATCCTTTCTTTAACCAAGCTTAACTATGAAAGCTATAAAATGAGGGGTTTTGATTAAAACAAGAAACATGCTAAAGAATCAAAAGATAAAGGATAGTTGTAACCAAGTTCAAAAAAATCTTGCTTCCAATCTAAGTTAGACGTTCATTGCAATTTTTATCATTAAATTCTACAAATTTAATTCACAATCGGATTAAGCACGCAACTACGTACTTAATATAGATTAAACTAGTCTCTACAAAGGCAGACAACAAGCATAACCTAGTCAAGAAAGCGTCCTAATCAATGATTAAAGTATGATAGCCCTAACCCTAATCTATCTACATGCTTCTGCCTCTATTGGGTTCCTTAGTGGACATATAGAAGAGAAAACACGCGCATTAAGTTCTAGGATTAAATTGCGTCGATTAATTGTTAAGATAACTTACTCAATTAACCGAATTTTCTCCAAATCTAGTAAGTATTGTGTCATAGGATAGCCATTCAACATTCAGTTACTATTGTCTCTTGGAGATCTTGGCTAGACATTCTATCGAACCTATTAACAGCAACGTATTCAATCATGAGTGATGTGACAAAACCAAGCATCTAGGCTAAACATGCTCAAGATATAGATCATTCAACATGTTGCAAGAATTTAAATCAAATTCAAGAATGCTCGAATTCAGATTGCTAATGATAAAGAAAACTAGAAAACTTAAAAGAATTTTCAAGAACTCTTGAAATAGAAACAAAATTGAATTACTTCATAAATCCATAGATAAATTCATGAAGAATTATAAGTTATTGAAAATAAATCAAAATCCAACCTAAGTAGGAAACAAAATTTCCATAGAGACTAATTGATACAGAGAGAAATTCCAACCTCTATGAAATCGTGCTTCCTCTCCTCAACCAAAAATGAAAGAGAACTATCCTCTCTTTTTTCATCAAAAGTGAAAGAAATCTATTTATAGTTGCAGAGATAGCATTGAGACACATCGTTGACGCTTGGTTGCACGAGGCGTGCGAGGGGATGAATCGCGTCAAAATCTGGAAAAAAAAATGAACGCATCGAGTTTTCTGTTTCACACTCGATCCTCGATGCTCGACACTGGATGTCTCATACTTGATAGGTCATACTCGATGGAAAATAAATAAGAAGAAACTCGATGACTCGATGGTTGAATACTCGATAGCCTTTATTCGATGGTATTTGAAAGTATTCTGCTAAATACTCAATGGCACTTGATTAATCGATGGTATTTTGGTGTTTACTTGATTCTCTTCAATTTGATGTTTTTCTTGGTTATTGTGGATCCTTTTGGCATAATTTTCTTGTAATGGCTTCTAAACGCCTTGAGGATTGTTTTGCCTACAAAATTAACATTAAAAGCAAATAATCAACACAATTTTGGGGGAAATTAACATAGAAAATATACATCCTTGAAAGACCTAACAAAACACCCTGACAATGGCACCATTTTGTTTGGAGCTAAGTAGGTGTCGTCTATCACTCGCAGGCCTATTCCCATCATTGCCTGAAAAATATAAACAAAGAAAGGATAAGTATAAAATACTCAGTAAGTGACCCATTACTGGGCCGTCTAGGTAACATGTTAACCATTCTATCTAGGCATCGGTGTACAACCATAACATATCAGTCATGATCCTAAAGGTCACATATCAGTCATAAACGTGATCCCAAAGGAACACATATTAGTCAAAGGCTTGTAACTCGAAGGTACACAAAACAATCATAGGTGTATCTTGAAGGTACACATATCAGTCGTAGGTACGTTCCCGAAGGAGCACACATCAGGCATATGTATGTACTCGAAGGTGCACAAACAGTCATAAATGTGCACATAAATAGTTATGGGTGTCAATCCCAAAGGAAAACACAAGCAGTCGTAAAGTGTACACCTGCCTGGATAAAAAAGGTTAACAGTCACCATAAATATTAAGCACGCATAAGTCCTATATATATATATATATATATATCCTTCATCATAATCACATCCACTTAACTCAAGAAAAATTTATCAGAACGCCCATAGTCATCATATGATGACATTCCAGTCAAAACAATCCATATCATTAAATAAAACAGTCCAATCATCATCATACAGTTAGGACGACTGGTTCGACAACAAACTAGTAGTAAGACACTTACCTCAAGTTTTAACCTAGACAAGTTCAACCAACCTTAACTCTCGTTTACCTAAAAAAATCACGAACGTAGTCCTATGTCATAAACCAAATTTAAAATTTACAAATAAAGGCAAAGTTCTCAATCACCTAATTTACATCATCCAATAATGCTCCCAACATAGATCCAAGGTCCAATTACTTACCCAAACTTTGTCAAAACTGGTCTCAAATTGACGGGCAACACCTTAAAATCCTCCAAATCTTGAATCTAAAAATTTCAAACATAATGGGTATCAACAATTTTAAACAAAATTAACGGGTAGACAAGAATCTTAAAAAGTTGTCCAAGACTTTAACCAAACTGGCCACAACTTACCCAAATTTCACCTAATTCCAAGATCCGGCGAAAATCCAAAGGAATGGCGATGTTGGAGGACGAAACTAGTAGATCTGGTGTCATCATGACTGTTGGTCAATGGTTGGAAGCAACAGAAAGCAGAGGTTGGGCATAATCCGACAGCGGAAATCAGATCTAGACAATGGCTTTAGTCGGACGTGTGAGGGACTTGGTTACGACAGTGTGGCAAATTTTGGCAGTGGGTGAAGGATGCAGCGAGTTGAGAAGATGCGACCGGCGACTGGAAGAGAGAGAGGGAAGGACGACGACGATAATGAATTTATGGTCAACAGCAATGCTGAGTGCCTGCATCTAAAAACATTCAGAGTCTACAAAGCACATGCGGAAGTAATTAGGATTTTAAGCACTCTAACTATATTAATTTTAGGATTAAAGCATGCATGCTCATAACTTGGAGAAATAGGATTTTGAAAGACAACATTTGAAAAACATCTAAATTCCAGCAGTCCTTGTTTTGAATCTAGTCATGAACTTGTCGTGGACCACTACTAGAGTCTTCTCTACTATTCTCCGACCTTAGAACGGATTGTGAGATCCAATTTAGGGTGAGATTGAAGGAAATTTTTAGATTGGAAGATCTTATGGTGTAAAAACCTTGAAAGAATTAATTCTTTTCAAAATTAAAAATTGCATGGGGAAGAAATTCAACTAAATTTTCTTCTATTTATAGAAGAGAACACATGCAATCAAATTGCGAGTGAATTTGACACCAAATAAACTACTAAATAAAAGGATTAAGTGTTAGGGTTAGTGGGAAATCTAACCCTATTTTTCATTCAAATTTTTTTTATTTTCCAAAAAATAAATAAAATTTCTTTATAATCAATTTTAAATAATTAACTAAACCATTTAATTAATAAAATTAATTTAATATCTAATATTAAATTAATAAAACACCAATCCCAAACATAAATCCCTATTCACATGTAATATTTAAATCATATTTAAATACTTTCCAACCTCCAATTTGTTTAATTCGACAATTAAATTATATACAATTACGTCAATTATATTGCATATAATTCAACGCTTATTCCCTTAACCGAATTTGAATGTTTCAAATTCTCATCATATTGTCCTAAGGTTTAGTCCGATTTGAGCTAATAGTGGGATCTAATGGATCTACAAATTACGAGTTCCAACGATCTGAGATTAACCGGTTAAACTTTTTAATCTAATTAACCAACTCGTTAACTACCGAGACACTCCACTAAAGCTCAGTAGCAACACTCTCCTCACTGTAGATATATTTCTGTCCACTTAATTTAACCATGATTAGTAAGTCAATCCTTCACAAGTTGTTTGTAATTATAGTTGGGTCAAAATTACCGTTTACCCATGTAATTACATCTTGCTCCTTCAGTCTCACTAATCCTTTAATGAACAATTAGTTTGTGGTCCAATCACCAAACCGAGACCTTCTCGAACCAATGAGAGGGTAGGGCCCCTTGTTCAAGATCCAGTGTCAGCACTTAGAATAACCTATCTATTATCCCTAAAGTCAGGTATGAGCAAATTCCATCTTGCAAGACTATGTCCCCATCTATCTACCCGATTTTACCCCTAAAATGAGAGGCTTAATGAGTCAACAATATTAAACCACTCTCACCCATGTAGATTAAATGATAATCTCGAATAAATAAGAGTTTATACTTAACTCAAAATTAAGATCGAGTTACCTAGGTTATTGAATTGAAATAGTCAGTCTTAACAGTAAACGACATTATAAAGTAAAAGTGACCATTTCGTGGTCCGGTCTTATGCAAACTCATTGCATAGGATGCCCCCATTCGCATGTCTCCACATGAAAGATTCAGGATCACATCGTTTTTATTAAATACAAAGTGGACTTCATCCATAGTGTCCTCAGGTTAAGGTACCCAGTCTTATCCCTATATTATGGACCATCTTGGCTATATACTCGAATTTGATCCACTTTTATGTCTCCATATAAAGTTCAAGTATTCATGCTATAGCCAAGGGTTCTTAGTTTATTGGATTTATGATCAAAAGGTGCAATTCACATATCCAATAACATTTTTACTAAATAACCTCAATAAAATTTCATTGTAAAATAGAATATGTTTAATGTTTACAAACCACGAGTTTTAGGACATACAACCCAATAGTTCATACGTTTACTAATCGAGGGAGGAAGAGAGAAATAATTTTCTTTTATTTTTTTTTTAAAATCTCTCTTTATGCTTTTAACTTAAATAAAATCCTAGCCCTATACGTACGTACGTACATATATATATATATAATCATTCTCCTTCCTTTCCCTCCTTTAATTCCAAATTCCTTTCCCCCTTCAATTCCAACTTCCTTTATTAACTAACCCTAATTAACAATATCCCAAATCTTTTTTCTAAAACTTTCCTTCAAAAATATTTTAAATCTTCCATCTTAATAAAAAAACGAATTAGTTTATTAAAATCCAATTTTGTCCACAAGCCAAAAGTAACTCCAATTAATTCAAAATATTTAAATTAGAGTTAATTTAGCAAATTAATTAATCTTGAATTCCAATCCATCTATCCAAACAATTTGAAATATTTAATGGAAATAACATAAAAATTTAGGTTGCCGCTTTCATAGAAAAAGAAGACGTTCATATATTTTTTTTAAATTCTCGATGCATGTGTATCAAGGGTATTAAATGTATCAAATGTATCAAATATATCATGTGTAACGTATCAAGTGTTTATCAAGTGTATTAGGTGTATTTGTACATTTTTTACATTTTAATTTTTAAATCTTGGGTTGGGCTTGTTTTTTGCTTCTATTTTTAGAAAACTAAAAAGTTTGGGATACATAACTAATATTAAGAACTTGTTTTGTCCATTTTGCAACTAGCCCTTTTTTTTTTTTATTAACATATTGAAATTGTAGATGTTAGATTGATTGGTCGTTAAATTCAAATAATTATGGTTTATATTAATTTTTAATTTACATTATTTCATATAGTATTTTAAGGATAAAAATTTATCCCTCCCTCCGCCTCGCCTCCTCCCCCCATTTGCGCTCTTCCCAACAATATTTAAAAATAAATAATAATTTTATGAAATTAAGTGTAATAAATGTTCATGCTTAGTGTCTATTGGTCATGTATCTTACTCTTATTACCCCATATGTTGTCCATGTATCTCTACACACCATTATGTCCATCTAATCCATCTCCTACTTACAAATTTACCTATAAATAGTGGCATTTGGCAGATCATGAAAAATGTACATTGGTGAGAATTCCACTTCATATTCCCATTTTCCATATTTTCCTATTTATATTAAATTCTAATATTTTTTTATTTTATTTAATTAATTTATTATTATGTTATATTTTCTCCATATTCGTATTCCCGTTATGCTATTCAATTTTAAAACACGTTATCAGCACGACCTTCTTTCATTTTTCCCATTGAAGGTAGGTTCTAAAGGTCTTTCATTTGTTCCCTCTCTGTTACAATTGATAAATTAAATGTTATTTTGCATAGTTAGTACATATTAAATTTCTAATATAAATACAATATTTTGTGATAGTGTTGCCATGACAATCCTCACGAAATTAAAAATCGCAGCCCTTGATATTAATGGTAATAATTATTTAGTGTGGGTGCTCGATGCCAAAATCCACTTAGATGTTATGAACCTTGGGGAAACAATTAAAGGAGGAAACACGACATCCAATCAAGACAAAACAAAAGCTATGACTTTCCTTTGTCATCATCTTCACGAGGGATTGAAAATGGAGTATCTTATAATAAAATATCCATGTATCTTGTGGAAACATTTGAAAGAGAGATATGATCATTAAAAAACAATTAGTCTTCCTAAAGCTTGTTATAAGTGGATACATTTAAGGCTACAAGATTTTAAATCAGTACGTGATTACAATTCCGCATTATTTAAAATCAGTTCGAAATTGTTGTTATACAGAGAGAAATTTACTGATGTTGATATGTTAGAGAAGACATTTTCTACATTTCATGTCTCGAATATGCTCCTGCACAGCAATATATAGAAAATGGTTTAAAACAATATTTTGAACTAATTTCATGGTTTCTCGTGGTCAAACAAAATAACGAGTTATTCATGAAAAATCATGAATCTCGACCAACCAGAACGACACCATTTTCTGAATTTTAATAATAATCGTGGTCAAGGTTGTTGTCATAGTCGAGGTCGTGACCACGGTAGAGGAAGAAATAATTTTCCTTTTTGTGGTGGATGTTATAATCATCCAAATTTCAAGAGAACGACACGAAATGATGATCATAAAGAAAAAAACTCCACAAGATAAGAATTCAAAAGGTGATGAACAAAAATGCTTTTGATGTGGTACGACTAGGCATTGGTCACGTATTTGTTGAGATACAATTAATATAATGTATGTGATACATTATAATATAAAGTTTAATGAGAGAAATAAATATTTAAATATGATTCAAATATATATATATATATATTGCAAAGGTATTGTAATTACAGTGTGGGGTGGGAGAATCGAACCTCAAATCTCGAGGTCGTAGTACAAGCACTATGCTAGTTGAGCTACGCGCTTGTTGGCACAATTTTAGCTTTTTAAATAAAATTAAAAACCATAAGTCAAATATAATTCTTGTAATTAATATGATTCAAATATTAATTATATGAATATGATTCATATAAAAACTATAGGTTAACATTAATGAATAGCATATTAAAACTATAGATTATATGAGAGAAATTAAACTATATGTTATATTATATGTGATATAATACAAACTATAGATTATATATTATATAGGATATAATATATGGTTAGATTTACTTATATTAATGTATGTAATTCAATTTAATTTTTGAATTTTTGAATTTCAAAATTTATCTTTCAGGGAGTTAATTTCACATAGTGGAGGGAGTTATTTTGATAGCTCCCTCACACTTCTCTCACAAGGAAGAAGGCAGAGGAATAGTTCAATTGATTGATTACATGAAACTAAATTCAAATAAGACCTCTCTGCAATTTATCTCCTGTCTCTACCAAAACTCTCTCAAGAAGAAATCTCTCTCTTTCACCAAAATTAACCAAGGAAGCCCACCAAACTCTCATTGATTCTCACCTTTAAAATAACAAGGTAACACTTGTGGTGGTGTCCAAGGAGTTTCATTGTTGTCTTTGTTGTGAAGCTATGTTCGGGAGAAGTGATAGAGATCTTGTTCGTGATCACCCAGGGAGAGGATTTCGTGAAGAACGGTTCTTCAATGATAAGTCCAATTCTATACCTTCCCTCTCTGAATTTTTTGTGGAAAGCATGCTTAGGATTTATATTGTTTATCCTTGTTTTTGTTCTCTATTTTCTTAAGTTCTATAAAAACAAAAAACTAAGACATGAATGCGTTCATACGCTTCCATTGTGAGATGTCCAATCGAAATACTTAGTTGATCTGTATCAAGCTTCTTTGAAGAAAAATGAGAAAACATGAAAGCAAATTTTGCATACCAGGATAATGATATATTTGACCCATCCCAAATGATAAATTTGAATGTGGTGGACTTCTTTGAATTTCTTGAAGAGAAGATTAGCACAGTTGATGGAATATCAAGTGTTTCTTTTGACTTTGAAAATATATAGACTTAATGTTGTTGTGTTTTTTATACATCTTCATGTTTCTCCCTCTTAGTAAATATTAACTTTAATATATTTCAAATGTTGTTTTTCTTATTGTAAGTATTTTCTTTTAATGAAGAAATATGGATCATTTTCATATGTTGGGTGATTAACAAATGAGCAAAGAAGATCTATGTCTGGCAAATAGTGCAACTACACACACAATACTTACAAGTAAAGAATACTTTTCCAAATTGACAATTGATTCATATCATAATGCATGAATTTTAGCTTTTATTTGGGCACTTTTACTATGAAAAAATGGATTTGTGCACAAGTTTTCCTCGAATTTTTGTCATATTTTGTTAAACTAAGTTTTCTGGAAGGTAATTATGTTAAACATTATTATTTACTGATTTGGAGCTAATCTGTTAAATTTTGACAGGTTTTGAGGTTGTTTCTGCAAAATTTACATCTGATGCGTCTGCAGTAGAAGTGATGTGTTCGCATCAGTTAGCCCTAAAACTTCAGAAATGAACCAGTCAAAGGCAGTTCTTATTCTCACAATTTCATCAGTTATTTAGCTCCGATTTCGCTTGGAAATCTTCCAAATCTTGAAATCCGACCTTCCCCAACCATTTATGTGCCTATAAAAGGGTTGGAAACTCTTTCCCTCAAAGATGAAACTCACCATAGCCCCTCTCCCTTGTCTTCTTCTTTATCGATTATGCCATCTTTTATAGCAATCCCTTTGGTTCCTTTTCAATATTTCAAGTTAGTAGCCTTAAAAACGGAAGTTCCTCTGAGGTGTAGGGACTCTAAGATATCTCTTCCCATGGAAGTGTGTATTAAGGAATGATTTCATCTTGGAAAAGGGGAAATCATCTTAGGAAAATACTTGAAGTTTGAGCTCCTTCCTAAGTTCTTTAGAGTTGTTATTTTCTAGCTTTTTTTTCCATTTAGTTCTTGTAATTATTTTTTTTTTCCATCTTTTCATCAATCGAACTACATTGTAGCAATGATTCTTAATTTAATAAAAATGTTTATTTTTTTCATCTATCATGAGCTAAATTCCTCAAGGGGTTCAACAATGTGGATGCCCTAGGGTCATTATTGCTTAAGTAATATTACACTTCACACCAACTTGATTTATGCATTCTCTTGTTGAAATTAAAGTTAATATTGATAAATTAAATTGGTCATTTAATTTAACAATTCAGTGGAACTTTAGTGCTAAGAAGGCTAGAGTGTAAAAGGATCTCACAAAGGGATATGGGACAATGGTTTAGGAATAGGAGGGTCACGTCACCTTAGGAATAAGGGACACCATAACGTAAAAAAAAACTGAATTTAAATTAATATAGGGTTCAGATACCCATGAAAACATTCATAGTAGCTACTTAGAACTCCTAAAGGAACTACACACCAAACCGAATAGGTATAGATTTCTGCCCATGCATATTTCAATACCTTAGTGTGATGCGGTCACATCACTTTTGACATAGAGTCCAAAAGACTGAAGTATTGTTAGCCCTGTTCAATTACCATTATTTATTGTTTTTAACTTCAATTCCCACTCATTCATATCGCACTTCATTTTGGTTACTTTCAGTTGCATTAGAATTACTGTCTTGATCAAATTAAAACTACTGCTAGTCTTGTGGGTTCGTTACTCAGAATAGTCTGAGATTAGTACTTCTCCATAATTATTACTTCTTTGATTGTGTCTACTAACACTTAGACATTACTAATCTGAAATATTTTACCTTTCATGCATTTGGTCGATCGACAATGCTAGAAGTAAAAGTAAATACAATATCAGATCTGCAAACCTGATTGCAGAATTTGGAAAAACAAATATTATTTTTTCTAGAGTAACAAAATTTACCATTGATAACACATTGTTTTCTAGTCAATCAAAGAGAAGTCTACTAAGTTTAAAGTTATACATTGCAATGGTTATCATATTGAGACTGATAATAAGAATAACGTGGAATATCTATATATTATCTCTATTCATTCAAATGAACAATGTAAATGGCAAAAGTTGTATGCTTTACTGCATAATTTATTGATTGTCATTTTAATGAAACAAATTTTTCAACATTGAGGGGAGGAATTAAGAAGTTAGAGACTGCCTCCATTATGTTGTTGCTAGCAAATACCACTATTTTTTGTTTTGGATCTTCCAAAAAGAAATTGCATGGAATGCATCGCTATTGTCTCATTTAGATTCCCACAGATCAATGTGAACTTGAAGATCAGAAATTAATTCATTTGCAAACTATAGCAAATTAATTACCAGATGCATTTATAGATGCAAAAAAAGTAACTAAGTCACACATACCAGTTGTAAATGTTCCATAAAAAATTGATATCCCAGCACAACAAGTTGTCACTAATGAGTCTGGAACACGCCAGAAGCGTGGTAGAAGTCTAGTTCCAAAGATAAAAATACTCAGAAAAATTAAATAACAGTAAAAAAAAAGACTTGGTTGAGGATGTAAATACCCATGAGGAAATCTTTGACATGACTAGTGAGGAAGGTGAAATACCTAAAGATAATATTGAGATTTCAATAAACTATGTCATGACAGGAAAAAGATGGAATTGAAATAATGTAGTTATTGACAACATTTTTCCATATAATATTGCTCTTGATATATCTGAAAATGAGGATCCTGAACTAAAATCTGTTGAAGACTGTCGACATAGAAAAGATTTTCTTCAATGTAAACAAGCAATCAAGGTAGAATTAAACTCACTTTCAAAACGTCAGGTTTTTGGACCAGTAGTCCGAACACCAGAGATGTCAAACCTGTGGGATACAAATGGGTTTGTGAGAAAAAGAAATGAAAATAATGAGGTCACAAGATATAAATCAAGACTTCTTGCACAAGGTTTTTCACAATGACTCGACATTGATTATACAGAAAAATATTCTCCGGTGGTGGATGCAATTATACTAAGATATTTATTTGGCCCGACTGTGCATGGAAGTCTAGATATGCATCTTATTGATGTATTCACAACATATTTGTATGGATCTCTTGATAATGATATTTATATGAGAATCCCATAAAGATTTAAGGTACTTGAAACATTTAAATCAAATTCTCAGGAATTGTATACAATAAAGTTACAGAGATCGTTAAATGGATTGAAACAATCAAGACGAATGTAATACAATCGCCTGAGTGGATATTGTTGAAAGAAGGATATCAAAATAATCTAATATGTCCGTTTGTTTTTATAAAGAATTCACAATCAAGATTTGTAATCATAACTATATATGATGATGACTTAAATATAATTGGAACTTCTAAAGAGCTTTCAAAAGCAATAGAATATCTTAAGAAATAATTTGAGATGAAAGATCTTGGAAATCAAAATTGTGCCTTGGCTTGCAAATTGAGCATTTAGCAGATGAGATATTTGTTCATCAATCATCTTATACAGGAAAATTTTGAAAAGATTTTTGTTGGAACGTGCACATGCACAATAGAAGTAAAACAGATCTTTAGTACTCTAATTATGCTAATTTATAAGGAATAAGCATGCAAATAAATATAAAAGAAAATTTATAGAATACAATCTTTGTAGCTCCAAATTGATCACCAATTCCGCTCCAAACTCCTCACGAACCGGTGAACCACTACGAAAGTCTTCCGACTATTCTCCAGCCTTAGAACGAGATGGTGGGATCTCGTGAGTGACTAAAATAGGGATGAATTTAGTAAAGAAATTGAGGACTTAATTTCTAAAACTCTTTTAGAATCTCTAAGTTGCGAAGAAGATTTTATTTTTCAACTAACTTGAAATTCACCAAATGGCCAAGAAGCTTTAATATCTATCAAAGCATCATATTTATAGAGCAATTACATGTAATTCATGCAAATTTGAGTTAACCAAATTTTGACACTTTAAAATGCATTCAATTTAGTGGGATAAGTGGCATTTTGTGGAATCAACACTTTCCCAAATGAATTATTCACTAATTCTCTAAACGTTGGATCTTTCCACTAAGTGAAGTCAACATTTTGACTTTTGACTATTTTGAAATCAACATTTGATTCTAATCAAATTTTAATTCAAAATTAATTCAAAACTAATTTTGGAATTTTTCACTCAGTGAAGTCAATTTTTTACCTTTGATATTCAAAGCTTGGTGAAGTCAACATTTAACTTTGACCAACTTTGATTAATTCCATTTAATTCAAAATTAATTCAAATAATTAATTTTAAATTAAATTAATATTAAATAATTAATTAGATAATTTAATTAATTTAATATTTAATTATTAATCTAACACTAATCCCAATGAATTCTTTTTCATAGTTTTGATATTTAAATCTTATTTAAATATCTCCAACTTTCTCTTTATCATTCAATTCCTAATTGAATGATATGTCATTTAATATATCGGATATATTTAATGCTTATTCCCTAATTCAAATATGAACACTTCAAACTCACTCGTCACATTGTTCAAAGGTTTAGTCTGATATGAGCAAGCAGGGAAACCTTATGGACCTACAAATCATGTGCTCCAGCGATTCGAGATTAACCAACTAAACTCTTTAACCAAATTAACAAACATTCATTAACTACCAGGACACTCCACTAAAGCGCAATAGCTGCACTCTTCTCACTATAGATATATTTTTGTCCACATTATTTAACCATGATTAGTAAGTTGATCCTTCACAAGTTGTTCGTAATTATAGCTGGGTAAAAATTACCATTTTATCCTTGTAATACATCTTGCTTCTTAAGTCTCTACTAATCCACTAATGAACAATTGGTTCGTGGTCCTACCACTAAACCAAGTCTCTCTCAATCATAGAAAGGGAAGGGCCTCTTGTTCAAGACTAGGAGTCAATACTTAAGGGGAATAACCTATCTACTAACCCTGAAATCGGGTAGGAGAGAATTCCATCTTGCGGGACTATGTCCCTAGCTATCTAGCTGGTCTTACCCTAAAATGGGAGGCTTATTGAGTCGGCACTGTCGAGCCACTCTGACCCATGCAAATTAAAGGATAATCTTGAGTAAATAGAATTTCCTAGTTAGCTTAGGATTCAGATTGAGTTACCTTAGGTCATCGAATTGAAACAGTCAGTTTCAACAGTAAACGGTATTATAAAGAAAAGTGACTATTTCATGGTCCGGTTTTATGCAAACATCTTTTGCATAGGACACCCTCACTCGCATGTCTCTACATGAACGATTTAGGATCATATCGTTTGTATTATATACAAAGTGGGTCACATCCATAATGTTTCCAGGATAAGGTACCCAACCCTACCCCAATACTTATAGACCGTTTTGGCTATATACTCAAACTTGATCCACTTTTATGTCTCTACATAAAGTTCAAGTATTCATACTATAGTCAGGGGTTCGTTAGTTTATTGGATTTAGGTTTTATAAGTGCAATTTACATATTTAATAACAACTTTACTAAATATACCTCAACAACGTATTTATTGCAAAATAGAATATATATATAATGTGTACAAACTGCGAGTTTTATGACATACAACCCAACAATTTTATATGGAAAAAGCATATCTATTGAACATTCCAATGGAAATTATTTCACTAGATGTGAAGAAAGATAATAACGAAAAACTTCTTGGTCCTGAAGTACCATATCTTAGTGCAATTGATGCACTCATGTATCTTGCTAATAATACAAGAGAAAATATTACATTTTTAGTGAATTTATTAGCTAGATATATTTCTTTTCCAAAAAATATATATTGGAATGAAATTAAACATATATTCCGTTATCTTCGAGGAACGATCGATATGGGTTTGCTTTATTCAAATAAATCAAATTGTGATCTAGTTGGTTATGAAAATTCTGGATATTTATCTTATCCACATAAATCTAGATCTCAAATAGATTATCTATTCATATGTGAAGAAACTATTGTATCATGACAGTCAATGAAACAGACTATAACAGCTACTTTCTTAAATCATGCTGAAATTCTTGCAATTCATAAGGCTAGTCGGGAATGTATATGGCTAAGATCAATGACTCAGCACATTCATGGAATGTGCGGCTTATCTTCTAATAAACAACTTCCAACAATACTATACGAGGACAACATAGCCTGCATAGCCCAAATCAAAAGATGATATATTAAAGGAGATAGAACAAAACATATTTCACTGAAGTTTTTTTACACTCATAATCTTGAAGAAAATGGCAACATCACTGTATAATAAATTTGTTCAAAGGATAACCTGGTAGATGTTGCGTCGTATGTCCTAAAACTCGCATTTTATAAATATAAATACAATCTATTTGCAATAAAGATGTTATTGAGGTTTATTCAATAAAGTTGTTATTGAATGTACGAATTTCTCATTTCGTTTTAGAAATAACCTAAATCCAAAAAACTAAGGTCCATGGCTATTACATGAGTGCTTAGACTTTATGCAGAGACATAAGAGTGAATCAAGTTCAAGTAGATAGTCAAAACGGTTTATAGTATACGGATAAGGTTGGGTATCTTATTCTAGGGACACTATCGGATGCGACCCATCTTGTATTTAGTACAAACGATGTGATCCTAAATTGTTCACGTGGAGACATGCAAGTGGATTCTTCCTATGCAAAGAGTTTAAACCGAACCAAGAAATAAGTTACTCTTACTTTATAACATTATTTACTGTTTAAGTCTATTTCAAAGCGAGGACCTAAGTAACTTGATCTTAATTCTAAGCTAACTTTGAACTCCTGTTTATTTGGGATTATCCTTAGATTTATATGGGTGAGGGTTGGCCCAATAGCATCGACTCAATAAGCCTTCCATTTCAGGGGTAAGACCGAGTAGATACTTAAGGACATAGGGTACAAGATGGAATTCACTCCTACCCGCTTTTAGGGATAGCAGAGAGGTTGTTCCCTTAAGTGCTAACTCCGGGTCTTAAACAAAGGGCTCCACCCTTCTCATTAGCCCGAGAAGGACTCGGTTTGGTGATTGGATCACAAACCAATTGTTCATTAGAGGATTAATGGGCTTAAGAAGCAAGATATAATCTCAAGAGTAAAACAGCCTGTGACTCAACCATTATTACGAACAACTTGTGAATGGTTGACTTACTGATTATGATTGTATCAAATGGATATAAATATATCTACAGTGAGGGGAGTGCAACTATTGGGTTTTAGTGGAGTGACCCGGTAGTTAACGAATATTAGTTAATTGAGTTAAAGAGTTAAAGAGTTTAGCCAGTTAATCTCGGATCGTTGGAGCCCATGACCTGTAGGTCCATCAGGTTCCCCTACTAGCTCACAAACATATTAAACTTTAGAATAGAGTGATGAGCAAATTTGAAACGTTCAAATTCGAATTATGGGAACTACTAATTGTATACAATATAATTAAATGTTTAATTATCGAATTAAACGAAATTGAAAAATTAGATAGTATTTAAATATGATTTAAATATTAATAGGGATTAATATTTTGAGAAATTGGTGTTCAATTAATTTAATATTTGATATTAAATTAATATAATTAATTAAAATTTTTAATTAATTATTAAGAATTAAATTTATACACAAAATTAATTGTAGAATTAATTTTGTTTTAAAAATTAATGAATTTTATATATATTAATTTATTGAATTTGATATTTTATATAAAATTATAATTTCATTTTAAATTTTGAAACTTTGATTTCAAAATTTTGAAATTTGAATTTTGAATTCAATTTATAAAATAAAAATAAAAATACTTGGTGGATTTTTCCCAGTTTAAATGTCTGTTATTCCACTTAAAATATTGAGGTTATGGTGTCAATTTCTCATCAAATTAGGTTGCATATTGTTGATGAAAAAAATGAATCAATTTTGCTAAGAAAGGGGATTCGTGCAATTTTGAGTTTTGTGAGAGAAAAGTTCTCTCTACCACTTTACACCAAAACTAGAAAAATCCTCCAAATCTCTCCTTAATTCAACCTCATTTTGGTTCCACCACCCAATCTAAGGTCCTAGAGAATAGTAGGAAAGATCAAGTGGTAGTCTGGAAGCCATTGGAGAGGAATTCAAGCTGGAGTTGAAGAAATTTGAAGAGATCTTTAAAGGTACATTTATGAAACCCTGTTTCTTTAATATGAACATGCTTGCTTGATTGCTAAAATTAATGGAATTGGAGTGCTGAAGATCCAAATTGTTTATGCATGTTGATTGTCAACACCAACAATTTGTATCAGAGCATGATTTAAGCACTCAATTCATGTAACTTTAGCTTGGTGAGTGTTTTTCATAAGTTGTATGAAAGTGTGTTTTTCATAAGTTGTATGAAAGTGGGTAATTTTAGTTTTGGCATTAGATTTCTCTTTAGTTTAGTAATAAATACTGTAATTGGCTCTTTGTTTATGGGCCTTAATGTGTTCTTAAGTGTATGTAAATTTATTAGAGTCAATAAAGTTACAATTAGGTTGTAATTGAAGAAAGAAGAAAACAAGCTCAGCAGTAGATTTGGAGATTTGAAGCTTCCGCCTCGCAGCGTTGCAATGCTGCCCTTGGAGCATTGCAACGTCGTTCATCAGACAGCCCAGCAGAAGAACGTAACTCCTCGAAGCATTGCAACACTATGCTTCAATTGTCCCGTGAAGCTCCAACCATCTTTGAGCTTCAACCGTCTCGTGAAGTTGCTTCTATCGTACCATAAGCGCTAGTCGTCTCGTGAAGTTGTGCTTCCGCCGTCCTATAAAGCTTTAGTCATCTCGTGAAGTTATAGTCAGCTCGTGAATTTGTGCTTTAATCGTTGCGTGAAGTTCCATCCGTCTCGTGACCTGTAAGCTCGCGTGCGTCAGCTACTCCGTCCTATTTGCTCACTCGGCTAAAGTTGATTAGCCAGTCTAGATGGTCTAGACTGATTCGGTTCAACTGGTTTGACTAGTTTTGGCCATTTTTGGAGTTTTTGGAGTCGGTTCAAGGCGTTTTCAAGCGGTTCGATCCAGTTCGAAGTGTCTAGTGGTGGTTCAAAGTTTTTTTAATTATTATTGTAATAATTTAGATTGTTTGCTTGCTTAGGATGCCAAAATTGGTCCACATAAGTGTGTGTTTAATTATTTATGCATTATAAATGTATGTTATAATTAAATAAATCTTGTATGTGCATATTGTATGTCATGTATATTTTAAATCCCACCATAGGAAGCATGTAGCATGCATTGAAAGTATGTTATAGATGGTTATAATACTTAGTATGCATGTGTTAGGGTTTCATGTTTTAATATAAAATGTTATATTAATCTGTGAAATGTTTAATGAATGTTATGAATTGAAAGCATGTCTATATTTTATAAAGTGTTATAAAATGAATTAGACATTTAAAATTCATAACAAAGATAAGATACATGCTCACCTAGGGTTAACAAATAATAACTTGTTTAAAGTAGTTAAAATAGGTCATTATCTTGTAAAACTATGGTTACAAACTCACTAGGACTATAATCCTGTCGCTGGAGGTACTTAAGTTGACAATTTATGGAACATCTAGTACCTGAGATTTTAGCCAATTCTTAAGCATTGTTAACCCGATTTGAGCATGTATGAGTGATGTGAGGTAATAAAATGGTTTATCACTTAAACATCGTAGGTTAAATCCAAATATAAACATCATACTTGGATACACACCTAGACTTAGGTTGTTTATTAGTCGAAATATACCTAAGTAAATATTTACCCAAAACAAATAGAACACTTCAGTGGGAGATTAATAATATATATAATATATTGTTCTTAGCTCTCACATCCCTATGAGTTCACACCGTGAGATCCATGCTCAGTTTCATGTCACTTTTATCACGATTGCTCCATTCAGAAAGTGTATGTATGGGTCAATAGCAAGGTGAATAGGAGAAGTAGTTCATAGTAAGTGGGTGAAGGATGTGTGTCAATGTATCCTGCGGTCTCTTCCATTGGGTTGCACCGTGAGATTTCTATGTTATGCATACTTGTCTTTTTTAGGCAACATAAGCTAGTTGTCTTTTCAGCAGCTATCCCCTTAGAGGGTTGTAATATGGGGTTCGGAACACCGCAAACTTAAAAAATGAATAGAGTTTCATAGTTTCATCTTCAGCATTGCCTTCCAATTCAAGAGCTTGTTGATATCGTTCTATGAAATCTGAAAATGGAGGGTTCACTTACAAGAGTTACTAAGTGTTAGTAAGTTCTTGACCAAGTAACTGAATTACTATAGGAATACAGAGTTATTGTGGTATTAGTATTTAGTCAAGAATGTCTTGCTTCAGTGATGGAGTATTTGACTGCCCCTCGGTAGTATCTGTTCTGACTCACTAAAGTATCATTACAAATAAATAATGAAATTTGGGCACATTATTACTTTGCTAAACTAGCATGTCGAATTCTTCTTAAAATAATTACTCGCTTCCGATAAGTTTAACAGTTTTAGATATTCAACATGGAAATCAAATGTAATACTAGCAAATGATTATCTAAAAGTTAATTTTAACAAGAGGAATGTCCTCTAACTCCCAATTCATATGTAAACCAAATTATTTGGATTGATTATGACAAATGGATTAAGGCAAATGAAAAGACCGGAATCCATATCTTAGCAAATATATCTGATGTACTAGCTAAGAAATTCGAGAACATGGTTTATGCTAAAGAAATCATGTATTCGTTACAGACACTGTTTGGATAATTTGTCAGGATCGATATTCTCGAAGAAGTTTATAACTATAACATATAGGATAGAACCTCTGTTAAAGAACATGTTCTAGATATGTTAAAAGTAATAAACACAAATTTCATAGATGAGGAAACTAAGAAAGCACAACAAAGTAAATATGATCTACTTATCATTGAGACGTGTTTAGTGGAAAATGATAAATTAACCTGGATATTAGATTCAGGTGTCGCTAATCATATTTACGACTTTCGCTCAGGAAATTAGTTCCTGGAAGCAGTTTGCAGAAGGTGACATAACCTTTAAGGTAGAGACCAGGAGAGGTTGTCTCAGCTAAAGCAGTGGGAGATATAAAGTTATTTATTGAAGATAGATTCATTTTACTTGAAAATGTTTATTAAATTCCTACCATGAAAAGGAATTTAATATCTATTTCATGTTTGCTAGAACAAAAGTATAAAGTCTCTTTTGAAGTTAATAAAGTGTTTATTATTTCAAAAGGTATTAAAATACGTTCTGCAAAATTGGGAAATAACTTATATGTGTTAAAACCAACTGAGGTAAAAGCTATTTTGAATATAGAGGTGTTTAAAATAGTTTAAACTCAAAATAAGAAATGAAAAATTTCTCCTAATGTCTATCTTTGGTACTTAAGACTAAGCCATATTAATCTCAATAGGATTGAGAGATTGGTTAAGAGTGGACTCCTAAATCAATTAGAAGACAACTCTCTACCACTATGTGAATCATGTCTTGAAGGTAAAATGACCAAAAGATCTTTTACGGAAAAAATGTCTTAGAGCCAAAGAACCCTTAGAGCTCGTACATTCAAACCTCTATGGTCTGATAAATGTCAGAACACGATGAGGGTTTGAATATTTCATCAGTTTTATTGATGATTGTTCTATATAGGGCTATATTTACCTGATACATCGTAAGCCTGAAAACCATGAAAAGTTCAAAGAATATAAGGTAAAGGTTGAGAACCAATTAGGTAAAAATATTAAATCACTTCGATCAGATCGAGGTGGCAAGTATATGGACATAAAATTCCAGGATTATTTGATAGAACACGGAATTCAATCTCAACTCACAGCACCCGGTACGCCTCAACAAAATGGTGTAGCGGAAATGAGAAATAGAACCATGTTGGACATGGTTTGTTTGATGATAAGTTATGCTCAGTTACCTAATTCTTTTCGGAGACATGCAGCAAAGACTGTTATGCATATTTTGAACATGGTTCCCTAAAAAAGTGTTTCAGAAACACTTTATGAGTTATGGAGAGGGCGTAAAGGTAGTTTACATCACTTTAGAATTTGGGGATGTCTAACTCATCTACTGGTACGGAACCCAAAGAATATGGAACGTCATTAAAAATATGCCTATTTATAGAATACTACAAAGAGACAAAAGGTGGTATATTCTATAATCCTCAGGAAGATAAAATATTTGTATTGACAAATACAACATTCCTAGAGGAGGACCACATAAAGAATCGTCAACCTCGAAGTAAGATAGTATTAAGTAAAATGTCCACAGAAGTAACAGACAAATCAACAAAGGTTGTTGATCAAGTTGGTCCTTCAACAAGAGTTGTTGATAAAATTGGTACTTCACATCCTTCTTAATAGTTAAGCGACATAGTGGGAAGGTTGTTCAACAGCCTGACCATTATATGGATTTGATAGAAACTCAGGTCGTCATACCTGATGATAGCTTACAGGATCCATTGACCTTTAAATAAGCAATGGAAGATGTGGATGGAGACCAATGGATAAAAGCAATGGACCTCAAAATGGAGTCTATGTAATTCAATTCAATATGAGAACTTGTAGATCAACCAAAGGGGTAAAACCTATTAGTTGCAAATGGATCTACAAGAGAAAACTAAAACCTATTAGTTACAAATGGATCTACAAGAGAAAACGAGACTAAGCTAATAAGGTACAGACCAACAAAACTAGACTCGTGGAAAAAGGGTTTACCCAAAGAGATGGGGTAGACTATGAATAAACCTTCTTTCCGATTGCCATGATTAACTCAATTAGAATACTTTTATCTAATGATGCCTTTTATGATTACGAAATGTTTCAAATGAATGTTAAGACAACTTTTCTGAATGACTATCTTGAAGAGAGTATCTATATGTCTCAACCAGAGGGGTTTATAGAACAAGGTCAAGAACAAAAGGTTTGTAAGCTTAAAAGATTCATTTATGGGTTGAAACAAGCATCTCGATCCTAGAATATGAGATTTGACACTACAATAAAACCTTATGGCTTTGAATAGAACGTTGATGAACCTTTGTGTTTACAAGAAAATTGTCAACAAGACTGTAGCTTTTTTGTTTTTATATGTTGATGATATTCTACTCATTGGGAATGAGATAGAATTTCTAGCTGACGTTAAGAGATGGCTGCATCGCAATTCCATATGAAGGATTTAGAAGATGCATGGTATGTTCTTGAAATCCAAATAGTTTAGAATCGCAAGAACAAAATGCTAGCATTATCTTAGGCACCTTATATAGACAAGATGTTGTTAAGATATAAAATGTAAAATTCCACGAGAGGTATGTTAACTTTCAGGCATGAAATTCATTTGTCTAAGGAATAATATCCTAAGACACTTCAAAAGGTTGAGGTTATGAAACGAATTCCCTATGCATCAGCAGTTGGAAGTTTGATGTATGTCACGTTATGTACACGTCCAGACATATGTTATGCAGTTGAAATAGTCAGCATATATCATTCCAATCCTAGATATGATCATTGGACTGTCATTAAGAACATCCTCAAGTATCTTCAAAGAACGAGAGACTATATGCTCGTGTATGGTACTAAGGATATGATCCTTACTGGATACACTGATTCTAATTTTCAGATCGATGTGGATTCCACGAAATCAACTTCAGGATTAGTATTCACTTTGAATGTAGGAGCTATAGTATGGAAGAGTATAAAGAAAAATTGTATTGTTGACTCCACCATGGAAGTGAAGTATGTAGTTGCATGTGAAGCAGCCAAGGAAGCAAATGGCTTAGAAAGTTCTTGACCGATTTGAAAATGGTTCCAAATATGCATTTGTCGATCACCCTCTATTGTGATAACAGTGGAGCAGTTGCAAATTCCAAATAACTAAGAAACCATAAGCATAGAAAGCACATCGAGTGTGAATATCGTCTCATCAAGGAGATAGTACATCGAGGAGACATGATTGTCACGCAGATAGCCTCAGAAGACAATTTAGTTTATCCATTTACAAAATCCCTCACGGCTAAAGTGTTTGAAGATCACCTAGTCGGACTAGGAATACGAACTTCATAAATCTAGGGCAACTGAAAGAATTCATGGGTATAAAGATACCCTTGTTTATTGTATTTATTCTCTCATACTCAACATTGTATATATTTGTATATATGTAAACTCAATGGAGTTTTAGTCCAAATAGGAGTTTGTTAGGTTGTATGTCCTAAAACTCGCAGTTTATAAAGTTGTTATTGTAGTTTATTTAATAAAGTTGTTATTGAATGTATGAATTGTTCATTTCATTTTAGAATTAACCTAAATCCTATAAACTAAGTTCGGTGGCTATTACATGAGTGCTTGGACTTCATGTGATGACATAAGAGTGGATCAAATTCGAATAGATAGCCAAAATGGTCTATAGTATACAGGTAAGACTGGGTACCTTATTCTGGGGACACTATCGGATGCGATCCACTTTATATTTAGTACAAACGATGTGATCCTGAATCGTTCATGTGGAGACATGCGAGTGAGGGTGTTCTGTGCAAAGAGTTTGTATAAGACCGGACCAAGAAATGAGTCACTCTTACTTTATAACGTTGTTTACTGTTTAAGACTGTCTATTTTAAAGGGATGACCTAAGTAACTTGACCTTAATCCTGAGCGAACTATAAACTTCTGTTTATTCGGAATTATCCTTAGATTTTCATGGGTGAGGATTGGCCTCACAACGCTTGCTTAATAAGCCCCCCATTTCAGGGGTAAGACCGTGTAAATAGTTGGAGACGGGTGCAAGACGAAATTCGCTCCTACCTGCTTTTAGGGATAGTAGAGAGGTTGTTCTCTTAAATGCTGACTCTGGGTCTTAAACAAGAGATCTTACCCTCTCATTGGCCCGAGAGGGACTCAATTTAATGATTGGATTACAAACCAATTGTTCATTAGAGGATCAATATAACTTAAAGAGCAAGATGTAATCTTGGGGGTAAAACAGCCCATGACCAAGTCGTTATTACGAATAACCTGTGAAGGGTTGACTTACTGATTGTGGTTATATCAAATGGACATAAATATATCTACAGTGAGGTGAGTGCAACTACTAGGCTTTAATGGAGTGATCCGGTAGTTAACGAATGTTGGTTAATTGAGTTAAAGAGTTTAGTCGGTTAATCTCGAATCGTTGACCATGATCTGTAGGTCCATTAGGTGCCCCTACTAGCTCACAAATGGATTAAACCTTAGAATAGAGTGATGAGGAAATTTGAAACGTTCAAATTCAAATTATGGGAATTATTAACTATATACGATATAATTAAACGTTTACTTATCGAATTAAACGAAATTAGAGAATTGAATAGTATTTAAATATGATTTAAATATTAATAGGGATTCATGTTTGAGGAATTGATGTTTAATTAATTTAATATGTGATATTAAATTAATATGATTAATTATAATTATTTGATTAATTAAGAATTAAATTTATACAAAATTAATTATGGANAATGAACTTTATATAATATTAATTATTGAACTAATATTTTATATAAAATTATAATTTCATTTTTAATTTTGAAATTTTGATTTCAAAATTTTGAAAATTGAATTTTGAATTCAATTTATAAAATAAAAATAAAAATACTCAATGGATTTTTTTCAACTTTAAACACCTTTTATTCCACTCAAAATATTGAGGTTATGATGTCAATTTCTTATCAAATTGGGTTGCACATTGTTGACGAACAAAGTAAATCAATTTGAGAAAAGGGATTCATGCAATTTTGAGTTTTGTGAGAGAAAAGTTTTCTCTACCATTTCACACCAAAACTAGAAAAATCATCCAAATTTCTCCTTAATTCAACCTCATTTTGGGTTCCACCACCCAATCTAAGGTCCTAGAGACTAGTGGGGAGGATCAAGTGGTAGTCTTGAAGCCATTGGAGAGGAATTCAAGCTGGAATTAAAGAAATTTAAAGAGATCTCTAAAGGTACATTTATGAAACCTGATTTCTTTAATATGAACATGCTTGCTTGATTGCTAAAATTAATGAAATTGGAGTGTTTAAGATTCAAATTGCTTCCGCATGTTGATTGTCAACATCAACAACAAACTTATTTACAAAGGCATTACCAACCACAATCTTTGAGAAATTGGTGCACAACATTGGAATGCGGCGACTTAAACATCTTAAGTAATGTTTTCATGAGGAAGAGTGAATATATTGTATTCTTTTAGAAGTATAGATTATTTGAAATATGTACTCTTTTTCTTTCGCTAGGGGTTTTTCCCATTGAGTTTTTCCTAGTAAGATTTTAACAACGCATATTTCATATATATATATATATATATGGGCATTTAAGGGAGAGTAATATACATGCCGATGCTTAGTGTCCATTGGCTATGTCTCATACTCCCATTATCTCAAATGTTGTCCATGTGTCTCAAGATTACACACCATTAATGTCCATGTAATCCACCTCCTACTTGCCAATTTTTCTATAAATAGTGACATTATGTCGATCATGAAAAACGCACATGGGAGAGAACTCCACTTCATATTCCCATTTTTTTTAATGTATATTAAATTTCTAATATTTTGTTGTTTTATTTATTAATTTTATTATTATATTATATTTTCTCCATATTCGTGTTCTCATTATACTCTTCAATTTTACAACAATATTTTTCATTTATGATTTTTTTTTTAAAAAAAAATAGCTTTTGAAATTTTAACGAATATATAAAAGTAATTATGCGGTAAAAAGAAATTCAACTACAAGGATAAAACCTGCGAAAACTTATGGAAAAAGTAAGAAGAAATATAAATAAAATATAATGATCCAAAAATGAAATGATTATAGGTTGTTAAAATTTCAATCCTCAATCTCTACTTGTCCTAATTCTTTCTTTCTTTTTCCATTTTTTTATTAAAAAAAAAAAATTACTAAAATGTTTACCATATCAACCTAGTTGCCTATGATATTTTAGATAGTTTCTAGAGTTTTTTTTTTTTTCTTTTTTTATTTTTCCTTAAAATTCCTAACTAAGAAGAGTTCCAAGCATTTCCTAGGTTTCAGTTTCAACCGTTTCTAGGACTGCTTTGGTTGATGGAAGAATTTGTCATGTTCCTTAGCCCATATAGAAGTTTCCACCAAAAAGAGAGAATAACAAAAATTAAAATACTATTTTAGTTACTTTCACATTTATTCAATTTTAATATTTATATTTTCAAATATTATATTTTAATTTTTATATTTTTAATAAATCTTAAATTTAGTCTCGTAAAATTAATTATTGTTTTGGCTAAATAAAAATAAGAAAATATAATTTATGTGAAAATGTTAATATATAAAAAAAATAGTTTTTTTCTAAAAAAAATAATAAACAAAATACCAACTAAATTTAAAATTTTACTGAGACGTTTAAAAGTATAAAAACTAAAATTGACTAAATTTAAAATTTATTGAGACTAAAATAGTATTTTTTTAAAAGGAAAAAAAAAAACTGAAGCCTAAGAGATGCTGTAGCTGGCAGGTTGTCCTCAAATGTCTTTTTTAATATCTTATTCTCTTTCATTATATAGAATCTTCTTTTGGCTGATTATTTCCACACATTTTTTTTAAGCTAAATTGAAGGAAATAAAGATGGGGGGAAAAGGTAAAGTTCCTTTTCTTAATCAAGCAAACAATCATTTTGATTGTAATATTCTCCAGTTAACTGCAATATTAAAAGTGATAAAGCTTATTTTTGTGGTAATTGCAATTGTAGCATAATTTACCTAAATTATTGCACAGTTTTCACCTAAAAACAATTGCAAATATAACCAAATAAAAATATACATATATGAGTGATTGCTGTCAACAATATAGGTGGACCAATAATTTACCAAAACTTTAGTTTTGTATTGAAATTATAGTTGATCAATGTACAGGTTCATTGGTGATATACAATAAACATAAATTGTATCAATTATTATATAATTTAGAAGAAAAAAATAATAATAAATGCTATCCAATAAAACTTCTCTAAAAATAAATACAAGAAAAAATTTCAATTTACCCTTAAGTTTAGAGTTGTATCAGATAAAATCTCAGACAAATATTTATATCAATTTAATCCGAACTCTCAAAGTGTACCAATTTACATTTTACTTTAAATTTCGTTTGGAAAATATGGTGTGAAATTTGTAATTTGTATCTAATTAAGCTCCTAAATTAAGTGAATCAATTTTGATAATCGTCCATGCATAAATTCTCAAGCATGTACAGACTTCTACAAGTATCGATCATACAAAATGAACGGTTGTCAAAGGAAATCCTATATGACAATCGAATTGGTATATTTTCAAAAGTTCAGGGTTTAAATTGATGTGATTTTGAAAGTATTTTGATATAAATTGAATTTTTTGTCCTAAAATAAAAGACCCAAATAAATTAATGTCTTAATGTTTCTTCTATCATCTTCTGGTGAGCTTGAGTTGAAATGGGCACTAAATACAAAATACACATACTTGGAGTTGGTAGGTGGATTTTCAAAGTTATTGCCAATTAGGTTTTGAAAGGGGAAGAGTGATGAGAAGGGGTTTGTTTGGTTGTGAATTTTTTGTTGAGACAAACATTTAATGGGATGAAGTTGGCATTTAGCAGTGAAAGGTACCTTCTTGTCTTTAGTAATGAATGCTTCCAAACAATGCCTTAGTGGGGATTTTTCCAAAGTGATGCTTTAATTTTTGTACTTTTGTGGGTAGCCACCTTTTAATATGTCTCTCTTTCTCCCTCTCTCTCTCTCTCTCTCTCTCTTTAACATATAATATAAATTTTAAATATTGTATCAATTTAAATGTTGAATTTTAAGGTTTATATCAACTTAAACTCTAAATTAATAATTGTATCTATTTAAATTCTAAACTTTTATAAGTATATCAATTTAAATTCTAAACTTTTATAATTGTATCAACTTAAACTCTCCATTATGTTTTATTTGAATTCACTTATGAATGTTTAGGATTTAAATTGATATATTATGAAAGTTCGGGGTTTAAATTGATATAATTATTAGTTTGAAATTTAAATTGATACAAATCCAGAATTTCAAGTTTAAATTGATATAAACCCCAAACTTTAAGATGTAAATTGATACAATCCCTAACTTGTGTGTTAATTATGTGCTAATTAGTTAATAATGTCCATGAAATTAAGTAAAGTTTAGGAGATTGCATTGGATTGTGTGTGCTAAACGACAAAAACATCAATTAATTTTCCCCTAAATTGAGGAACCTTTTATTCGGAATTCAATTTTTAATTCTTGAAAATTTAGGAGCTATTTCTGATCTCATCTGAATTCAAATTAATTAACTTTATTTCTAAAAACATTATAAAGATTGAATTTGCATTTATTCACTATTTCTCAAATTCTATTGTTACAAAAAACACATATCTAAAATTAATACTTTTTTAAATATTACTGATTCCCATCAAATCAAACTGTTTTCTAAAATTTTGGGTTTAGATCATCAACCAAAAGGTCCAAAACACACATTTATTTTTAATTTATGCCCATTTTAACTCAACTTTAAATTTAATTTTGAAAGAAAAAATGACGATGAAAGTTCAACATTTTCTTAAATATTAATTTCTTTCCCCCATAAAAGAAAATATTCCAACCCTAAGTTCTAAATTTCTAATACACAAATTCAGTTTCATTTTGGGAAGACGTTTCATACCTTATATAACCGGCAACGCAACAGTACTTCATACCAAAATTTTGCAAATAAAATTGATAGATAAACATCTACATCTACAAATTTAGAAGGTACCTAATTGAAAGTCAAAGAAATCCCACAATTATTTTAAGTTGTACAACTTTATTTATAACTACAACAATGGTGTCAATTGGAGGATAACTCAATTGATAAAACACCTATAACAATCTCAAAGATCGTAGTTGATTTCTCACTCTCACAATCATATAAACTTACTAGTAAAAATGGTTCAATATCCTAGAATTTCTATCTATGAAGAAAAATTCTAGGCTAAAGATTTAAAAATACCCTTAAATTTTACCCTTTGTTTTAAATGTAGTCCTATTCTTTCCAAAGTTACAATATTATTCTTGACCCTTCATAAACATTTCAAAACTATTTTAGGATAAACATCCTTTAAAATTTCAAGCAAAAATGTTACCTAAAACATTGTGACAATCCAAATTTCAATTCATTCTAGGTTAATGTCACCATTCTACCTTAAAAACCCTTTGGATCGTAGACATTGTTTCATAGATATAGATATTAAATATCTAGGATTTAAATATTTGAGATTTAAATGTTTGATAATGTCTATATTTGAATATACAAAATAATTAATATCTAGAAGTTAAATGTGTGTTCAATTTACCAATTTTATATATAGAAACCAAAATTAAATAATTACTTAATTAAATATAAGAATCAATTATTATACTCATCAAATAAATTTAGCATTATTTAATCAATAATAATAGAAATAAATGAATATTTTTATATTAAACCTTTATTAAACATAATTAATTAATCTAAAATAATTACTAAAAATAATTAAATTATGATAAATTATTTAGAATAGTGGTAATCACCATAATGATAATAATTTATATTAAATAGTTAAGATAGCATAAAATAGTAATCGTAAAAATATTGGTTGAAATTTATTAAGTTTAATCAATATATTTATATTTAGTAATTAATGAAAATTAATAATAATAAGTAATTGATATTAATTTATTTATTAATTAATTTTTATCTTCATTTTAAAAACTAAAATTCTATAAAACAAATAATATATCTGAAAACTCACACAAACAGGGTCTAAGGATAGTTTCTGAAACCTTGTAACTTTTAAGTTTATGAGTTTAACAATGACAAAGTAGAAGGGTTATATATATATATATATTAACCAAAATTCTATTAGAAAGAGAGATGTAACTTTATCCCGATAATGAAACTCTCCAAGCATTCACAAAAGCTAATAGCTAGAGAACTTGATGCAACTTTCTTTCATCTCACCAATAAAATTCGACTTTTCGCTAGCTAGACACTTCTCAAACTTGAAAGAAACCAAGTAGCCTATTTAATTCGTCAGATTGTACAATCACAAGCAACCCTGGGAAAACTATAGCATATGAATATGGCATTTAAAATAAATGAGAAGCATATTTACAGCCGCGACTAAAAAACTCAGCCATCAAGGTAAAGAGAGAGGCGGATATATGCAAACTACTTCCCGCAGCCCCATACTAAATGAAAAATATTCCGGCTAGCACCTGCATTGATCAAATTGTTGCTCTGTCTCCTTAGCATCTCTTCTTGTTCAGTAACATTACCGTCCTAGTTTTTCATTTAAAATGAAAAAAGAAAAAAAAAATTACTTGAGAAATATACAGATAAACACTTCTCTTACTAGCAAAAACTTGAGTTCTTATAATATGTGTTTTCATTGTATAAGGAATAAATTGAAGATGTTTGGATTTGTGCAATTTTTACTTATTTTGTGGGTTGAAAATATTTGTATGTAATATAAAAGGTGGGTGTCGTAAGCCTAAATTTCTAAAACACAGGTTTGTGCAGTAATGAGCCCCTAGCACCCCCAAAGTGATTCGCTAACCTATTCGCTAAAAATGACTTGCCCAAAAGAAGTACTCTTAGTCCTATGTTTGAGTAGATTTACTGTTTTTTGTCAATTATATGGTTTTGAAATTAAGGTTACTATGCCACAAGAAACCAGTTCCGTTATCGGTAAGTTGGTTAACTTGAAGAATATTATCCCAGAGTATGAAGATGGGAACTTTATTCCTTTCACCTATCACAAACATGTCTAAAACCTATCCTAATTCCCAGTAAGGACGAAATCAGAAGGAGAATAAGCAACCTTATGAAATAGAAGAAAAGAAAAATTGAACTCACTAAAAGAGAGTATGCTCGGGCAAGTGATAGAAGAGTAGGGTACAATTCCAAAACAGCAACAGCAACCTCCTCCGTAACCTGTGGGACCTGTATATATACATTCTATTAGACTTTGAATGATCAGACTTCTGAGAATGAACTTTGCTTTCCTTTATAAAAGATGTTCATACCTGCATGAGCTGAAGCGCAAAAACATCACTAACCGTCATCTTATCCAATTCTTGGCACTTTTTGATAAATTCATTGAGACGAGGACAGACATCAGAATGACTAAGACGCTCATCAGATGCCTGTAATATGTAGTATTGTGTAATTGCACGAGTAAGATAACCATACTTCTTTAGTGTATCTGACAAGCCACTGGTTCTTTGCACATCAAATCCCTCTAAAATCTCTGTTGTAAAGCAACTGCAGAACATAAAACATACTTCAACCATTTTTACATAATTTCTTTTACAGTCTTACTAATGAACATCTACGCAGGCCCCACTCATGTAACAGACTCTCACGCTCACACCCATAGCTTGGGATCACTAGCCCTCCCTTTCCTCCTACCATACACAATCGGGGGTCTACCAACTTAATAATTGTAAATGTGATACTAAATGTTATGTTCAACAACTTATAGACTAGTAGAAAAAGGACTGATAGAGATAAAAGTAAAGGACCGACTACCAGACCAATACAAATTTCTATAGAAACACAATATGAACCAATTGCATGATTATCTACTCGCATGAATCAATCAGATACTTATTTTAATTCCTAAAGATCATGACATCCTTTTTTCTCGTCCTTAACTAAAAAAGTACATTTTATAAACTCTAATACATGGGTTCAGATTTCGTAATCGCGATTAAATCACATTATTTGTAAAAATCATAAGGAACAAAGAACCCAATTTCTTTTAATGCTAGGCATAATAATCAAGAACCACACTTACGCTGTTTTGATGCTTTCTGCCGCTTCAGATGAATTGGGATCACCTTCCACAAGATATATCATCCTTTTAAGCCCACATCTCTAATGAGATAAAACAATAAACATTAATTAGTAAGAAGCTAGCCACAAAGACAAATAATTAAGCGAGGTGCACCCTTGCAGTAATCTGCCCATAATATTCTGCCAAAATGCTAATCACAAATGCCTGAACTTCGGCATTTAAGCTCACTTAGACCAATATTTTCTACCAATTTTCGACAATGCATTGTCAATTTTAAGAATTACATAAGCAATACATGATACATTCCCGTAGTCCCAGAAAAATTGGGCTAATTGAAACAGAATCAAGCAGAAAATCCCTTGGTGGCAATATAAAAATAACAGTAGCAAGGCTGCTGCTGCAGTTTACACATCTCTTTTTTTACTAAATAAGAACCAAAATTCTATTGAAAAGCAAGAATGATAGTAAAGAAGCGAGAATACTGTTAGGTTCCTCTTGCCCTGCACTCAGTAAACCCAACAATATATGCAAGAAAACCGAGCAACAGAGCTCTGATGGACTGATATTAAAAGAGAAGAGGACTCAAAGTCTGTATTACAAAGTTAAAACAAAGCACACTGGCTTAATAGCAAGACAACAACAGCAATAAAAGGAAAATATCAAGGAATTGAAAGATAGCAAACAGAGCTGGTGGACCTCTCCTCTAAAAAGCTACTCTCGGCTTTTTACCCAAAATACACCCTCCCTACACTAAAACCCAAGCTGTCCTTTTATAGTAGTATTATACCACAATTCGGCTCACGCAATCCACTTGTTCCATTTTGTTGGTTGTTCATTGCAAAAGCATCTTAGGTATGTTTCAGACAGTGATCAACTCTCTCCGTCTGCCATCTGTCTGAGGGTGGAAGATCGTGCTCCTTTTCAACAGGGTGCCCATCGACATGAACATCTCTTTCCAAAAGATGCTCAAAGAAATCTTATCTCAATCAGTGATTATGGACTTTGGACCCCATGGTGACGTACCACCCCATCGCCCACTTTATTGAAACATGTGAAAATGCAGGAACCAAAGGAGATTTGCTAGTCAAGTAGTTTGTCCAAACTGTGAAGGGAAACACTTTTGACTGGTACACTGATCTGGAGCCCGAGGTGATGGACAACTGGGAGCAACTTGAAAGAGAGTTCTTGAACCGCTTTTACAGCATTAGGCATACTATTAGCATGATGGAGCTGACAAACACCAAGCAACGAAAGAGAGAGTCGGCCATTGACTATATCAACTGATGGAAAGCTCTAAGTCTAGACTACAAAGACAGACTCACGAATTGTCCACTGTGGAGATGTGCACCCAAGGCATACATTGGGGCCTCCTCTATATTCTATAGGGGATAAAACTCAGGACATTTGAAGAGTTGGCGACTCGCGCTCACGATATGAAGCTGAGCATTACTAATAGAAGAATTAAAGATTCCCTAGTCCCTGAAGTGAAGAAAAGTAAGGAGATAAAGGCATCGAAAAGATTGCGAAAAGTGCCATAAAGGAATCAATGATCGTTAATACGACCCCACTGAAATTTCGTTCCATAGGAAAAGGGAACAATATTGAGAAGAGGGATGACGGAGGTAAAAAGCGTCGCGTAACTATAAAGAAAGACAAGAGAAGGTTTATCCATTTCTTGATTCTTATGTGGCAAATATGCTCGAGTAACTGCTGGAAAAGCAACTTATCTAGCTATCGAAATGCAAACAACCGGAACAAACAGGAAAAATGGACGATCCTAACTACTGAAAGTATCATAGGGTTGTTAGCCACTCGGTCGAAAAAACCTTTGTGTTGAAGGAGTTGATTCTAAGGTTGGCTCGTGAAAAAAAAAAATTGAGCTAGATTTGAACGAAGTAGCTCAAGCAAATCACGATGAAGTTGTATTGACTCTAAGTGTTCCAACATCAAGTATGCTTTATAATGAAAGAGAAAGCTTGGTCTAGTTTGGGATCCTTGAACATGTAGTTATCAGTTTCAATAAGCGATCTTGACGACAGATCCTGACAACAAAGATGAGCATGTTGACGATGATGACGATGAGGGACGAATCCTTGTAACTCGCCAAAAGAAAAGAAAGTCAAGTTCTACCCAAAAAGAGTTGCGCTCCTATCGAAGGTACATAAGAGGGAACAAGACTCAAAGAAAGAAAGGAAAAAAAGAAGGCTTGGAAGCCTAAACTTGCTGAGGAGGAAGATGGAGAATTTTCTCGACCTAGGCAACAAGTGACAATAGCAGATTTCTTTCCGGAGAACTTCTACAACGAATGTTAGAACAAAGTGCTAAAAGTCGTCGCATGTCATGTTGTCACTAAAGCAGAGAGTGAGGATACTTCTCTGGGTTCTTTGGAGATGGTGGAAGAATTAAAAGACTTACCATTGTTCAACGTAAATTACTTGTTGTTACTTTCTCTGGCAACTAAGATGGTTCTCATTGACGCATTGATAGGTTCAAACGCATCTAGTGCTTCAACCTCTATGACGCGTACATGCGCCTCTTGTTGTACATCTATAGGCTTCTCAGATGAAGAACTGTTATTAGGATCAAAACTTCATAATAGGCCATTGAATGTCTTAGGATACGTTTGAGAATATAGGATTGGTCGAATTCTCATTGATAATGGATCAGTTGTCAATATAATGCCTAAATCAACTATGAAGCAATTAGACATGCTGATGGAAAACTATCAAACAACAAGCTAGTAATTCAAGGCTTAAGTCAAGGAAGCCAAAGGGCGGTAGACATGATACGCTTAGAGTTTATCATCAGCAACCTGAAGGCCCACACATTATTCCATGTCATAGATTCAAATACCACATATAAGTTGTTGTTGGGCCGTCCTTGGATTCACAGAAGTGGAGTGATATCTTCAACACTACACCAATGTTTCAAGTTTTACCAAAATGTCATTAAGAAAGTTGAAGAAGATTCCAATCCATTCTCAGAAGCTGAGTCTCATATGAATAACTTAGCTACTTGTTTTGCCGCGAATGGATGCTTGAGAGAGATGAAGTGAGCATACTTACTTAACCGGTCAACAACCACCATGATAGAATCGTACCCGCTGCCTCTGAAAGTCCTTCTATAAAGTCCATCGTCCACTCCTCCATGATCAATTCCAGAGTTGGCGGTGGTTGAAGAAGGCTCGCTGGAGATAGCGAGTCGGTCTTGTTTCTTTGGCAAATTTCACAATCTTCCACATATTTTGACATCAGATTTCATATCTTGCCAAAACAGTTCACCATTCATCCTTTTATAGGTTCTCAAGAACCCTGAGTGGCCTCCTAACACTAAGTCATGGAATGTGTGCAATAAGGATGGAACTAAAACAGAGGAGCAGAATAATACTAACCTTCCCTTGTATAGAAGTCTGTTATTCTTCCATTGATATTTTGGTTTCCCGTCAAGATCCTCCTTCAATATTGCTATTATCTTTTGGAGTTCTTCATCCTCCTCAACTTTCTTCGAAACCACTTCCACATCAACTAAGGCTGAGGCCGTCAGTATTTACGCTTCAGCTGTTAGACGAACTCATCCCATAAATAGCTTGATAGGGGGTGGTCCTGATGGAAACATAAAAAGTAGTATTATACCACAATTCGGCCCACGCAATCCACTTGTTCCATTTTGTTGGTTATTCATTACAAAATCATCTTAGGTACGTTTCAAGACCGCGATCAACCCTCTCTGTCTAGCCATTTGTCTGAGGGTGGAAAGTCGTGCTCCTTTTCACCAAGGTGCCCATCGACATGAACATCTCTTTCCAAAGTTGCTCAGAGAAATCTTATCTCGGTCATTGATTATGAACTTTGAGACCCCATGATGACATACCACCACTTGTATGAATAGCTCAACTACTTGTTTTACCGAGAATGGATGCTTGAGAGAGATGAAGTGGGCATAATTACTTAACTGGTCAACGACCACCATGACAGAGTCATACCCACCCACCTCTAGAAGTCCTTCTATAAAGTCAATTGTTCACTCCGCCATGATCAATTCCAGAATTGGCAGTGGTTGAAAAAGGCCCACTGGAGATAGTGAGTCGGTCCCCAAGTGGCCTACTAACACAGAGTCGTGGAATGTGTACAATAAGGATGGAATTAAAACAGAGGAGTGGGATAATACTAACCATCCCTTGTATAGAAGTCTGTTATTCTTCTATTGATATTTTGGTTTCCCATCAGGATCCTCCTTCAATATTGCTATTATCTTTTGGAGTTCTTCATCCTCTTCGACTTCCTTCAAAACCACTTCCACATCAACTAAGACTTGGGCCGTCAGTATATACGCTTCAATTGTTAGACAAACTCGTGACAAAGCCTCGGCTGCCTTATTTTGCAGTCCGGGTTGGTATAATATTTCAAAATCATACCCCAAGAGTTTTGTTAACCGCCTCTGAAATTGTGGTTGGACTTCACGTTGCTCAGTTAGGAACTTTAATGCCTTCTGATCTAAAATCACTGTAAATGTATTCCTCAATAGGTAATGCCGCCACTTTTGTACCGCTTGCACCACTGCCTTTTATTCCCTTTCGTAAATAGACTTTGCTTGGGCTCGAGGAGAGAGCTTTTGGCTAAAATAAGCAATTGGCTTGGAATTTTGAGATAATACCACCCCCAAACCAAATTCGAAAGCATATGTTTCAATTACAAATGGCATAGAGAAGTCGGGTAAGGCCAACACCGGGACTGTCATCCTCGCTTGCTTCAATTCTTCAAAAGCTCATGTGACTTCATCATTCCAATCAAAGGCATTCTTGTGCAACAGTCTGGTTAACGGGGCTGCAATGTTGCCATACTCTTGCACGAACCTCCGATAATACCCAGTGAACCCTAAGAATCCTCTAAGTTCCGATACATTCTTCAATTGTGGCCACTCCACCATTGCCTTAATCTTTTCCCCATCGGCTTCCACTCCTTGATGAGAAACCCAGTGGCCCAGGTATTGTATCCTTGATTGGCAGAAGATACATTTCTTCTTGTTTTCTTACAATTTGTTATCTCGAAGGATATTGAATACCACTCCCAAATATGTCTCGTGAGTGGTGATGTTTGGGTTATACACCAAGATATCGTAAAACACGAGTATAAATCAACGAAGGAAGGGGCGGAATACCTAATTCATTAATGATTGAAATGTGGTTGGTGCATTGATCAATCCAAAAGGTATTACCAAGAATTCGTAATGTCCTTCGTGGGTTCTAAAAGCAGTCTTCTCTATATCACTATCACGCATTCAGATTTGATGGTATCCCGATCTGAGATCTAACTTTGAATAAGTTGCTCCATGTAATTCGTCAAGGAGTTCTTCGATCACTGGGATGGGGAACTTATCCGCAACCGTGGCTTGATTCAATTTCCTATAATCAATGCAAAACCACCAACCACCGTCCTTTTTTACTAACAACACCAGGCTCGAGTATGGACTGCGGCTACGTCTTATTACTCCGGCTTGCAGCATTTCATTAACCAACTTCTCAATTTCTTCCTTCTGTGCGTGGCCATATTTATGCAGCCAAACATTGATGGGCTTTTGGCCTTCCCCAGTGAGTATTCGGTGATCAATTGCTCGTTTAAGAGAAAGAGTAGTGGGAATTCCGAACACATCTTCACTTTGTTTTAACAAAGTTTAAATCATTACTGGCAATTCTTCATACTTTTTCTCCTCAGAGTCAGACACGATATCCCTATTCTCTTCAATTTCTAAATTCTAAAACTCAATCAAGAACCCTTGATTTTCTTCCTTCCATGTTTTCGATAAACCCTTCAAAGAGATTTCTGACTTCGTAAGGGAGGAGTCCCCCCGTAATATAACCTGAGAACTTCTGGATAAGAAAGACGTTGTTACGTTGGCAAGTGAACGCCCATGAATCCAGTTGTGCATAACCACGGCATCCCTAACACCACATCCATTTGTCCTAGATCGTTCCCATGAAAATCAGTTGTCACCACTAATTCCGGGAACTTCAACTCCGCAAATTTGCATATCCCTCTTCCCCATATCGTTGTTCCATCCCCAATAACAAACCCCAAATTTTTCTTTTCTCATAAGTGGTATATTCAACTCCGCCACAATTTTCTTATGAATAAAGTTGTGAGTCATGCCACAATTGATCAACACAATAACCTCCTTGCCTTTCACCGTGCCTCTCAGTTTCATCGTCCCTTTTGCAGAAAATCCAAGCATTGATCTCATGGCTATTTCTGCTTTCCCAGTAACTTCTATCGTCTTTAACTTTGAGTTCTCATCTTCTTCTTCGACTATCTTAGCTTCGAAGTTTCTTCCTCGTTTGTGATGAACAACATTAGTTCCTGATTTTCTTTAACTTTGCAATGGTGCCTGGGAGAATATTTTTCGTTGCAACGAAAACACATGCCCTTGTCTAAATGTTCCCGAAACTTGTTGTCAGACAATCGCTTCACCGGAGGATCCCTCTTCGCATAATTTTCCCTTCACCATAATGGGTATCTGCCTCATCGCTAGGGTTTCGTTCCCCTTTACATTCGTTTTGTCAGTGGACGACCCCCTCTTTCTTCCCACTTTGGGCCTCCTTTTTGTACAGCCCAACAATTCCCAAGTCAGACGAGGCGAGCTTCAGGGCCAAATTCCTATCATTTTCCAACTGGGCCTCACGCATACACTCATCCAACGTTGATGGGTGTCTACTGATAACTTCGGCCCGTAGTGTCGATTCAAGCCCATTTACAAAAGCATCTTTGAGCACACTCTTAGCCATATCCGACAATGGCGCCGAATAGGCTACAAACTTCTTCACGTAATCGGCGTAGGTTCCCTCCTATTTAATCCACCACGACAGACGTGCTCCCAGACTTCCTTCTCCGATAGGCCTAAAGTGTTCAAACATTCGCTTCTTCAGCTCTTCCCAGGTGGTAATGGCCTTCCGATTATGGCCCCATCAAAACCAGTCCACTTCATTGAGAGCAAAACTAACGAAGACCACCTGGACTTTCTCAACATTCAATAATTCATGGATTTCAAAATAGTGCTCGACTCTGTAAACCCACGATTCAAGGTTTTTGCTTGAGAACATGGGGATCTCAAGGCGTTTATACTTATTCTTATCCGATCCTCCCATCCCTTGGTTCTGAGATGAACCTACCTCTTCAACCTTCCCTTTCAACTTGAGGCGAGTCCCCTAACCCCCATCTGTCTTTGTTGCTTGACTGATGGAAAGCTTGACAATTCATGGGGGGGTTGGAGTATCACAGGAGAGGGGAAGAAAGGGAGGAAGGAATGAGATTCTTTATAGCCACCCCATAGAAGTCAAGCCCTTTGTCTCAAAAAGAATGGTCTCGATCTTCTTCTTTCTTAGCATTATTGTAAACCATTTGATCCTAGTCATCTTGCGTGGAGAAATGGAATTGAAAGGCTTTCTACCAATGACCGGAGACCAGAAGGGGAATCGAGAGATAAGCCTTGAGCGGTATGAGGACTTTTTCATTCTCAAGGAAATAAAAAGGCTTTAGAGGTTTCAGCTTGACTTTGATTAAATTAATTGGGCATTTGTCCCATCACAAGAATAAGCGGTAACCCCTTCTCTTCCAAGGAAATGGAGTGACTACCTAAATTGGGGTTTTATGCAAAGTGAACAACTGAGCAGGAGATATTATTTTCAGTGTGAAATTCTTGTTTCAAAGTAGCTAAGGGTCGGAGACCTGATCTTTGGTTATATAGCCGTGTTCCTCATTCTTGCGCGTCAAACTATTCTCTTTTACTTCTTCGGTAAGCTTCTCGATACTCTTACAGAGGCCTAGGAACATGTCCATCATTTCGGAGATCTCCTTCTCGTTAGTCTCCATTCTTTCCTCCATTTGCTTCTGAGTCATTGCTCTTGTCCACCCCAGGATTGGTGGGCTCCGATACCAATTTGTTAGGTTCCCCTTGCCTTGCACTCGGTAAAACCAACAATATGCAAAAAAAAAAACATAGCAATAAAGCTCTGATGGACTAATATTAATAGAGAAGAGGACACAAAATTTGTACTACAAAGTTAAAACAAAGCACACTGGCTTAATAGCAAAACAACAACAGCAATAAAAGGAAAATGTCAAGGAATTGAAAGATAGCAAACCAGCACATTCAAGAGAGTTGGTGGTCCTCTCCTCTAAAAAGCTATGCTCAACTTTTTACCCAAAATACACCCTCCCTACACTGAAACCCAAGTGGTCCTTTATAGTAACTTTTGTGGTCCCTCAACGGTTTTCCTCCTCTCCCACGTCTTTTGCATCAATTTTCTTATGTGGACTTCCTTTCTTGCCCCTCCTTTTATATGGGTATAGAATTGGGGATTTAACAAATACACTGAGGACGGAGCAAGAGTTGCCATCTAAAAGCTATAGAAATGGGAACAAACAAATTAATAGCAAAACCCAGTTTTGGAATGGAAGTAGTGACAGGTTCCACAAGCCTATTTCTTAACAAGTCCATAGCATATCAATATCGAAACTCGCCAATTGATTCAGAAGAGGAGAAAAAAAGACACATTTCATAGATGGACAGAATGCAGCTACCACACGAGGGAAACAAAAAAATATATCAATTGGATAGAAAGTTACCAAAAGTTTTAATTTCTGGTCTCTATAGCGATTGTCCCTGATTGAGCACCGCAAATCATCAATATTTTTCCTCTCAACAATAAAATCAAGAACGTATTCATTATCAAGATGTTTATGGCGAGCTATCCAGATTCCATCACCAACAGGTAGCCTCCTAATCTGAAGAAAAATTGTGACAGTCATAACCAAGTAATTAATCAATTATGGAACTAGCCACTAGGCGAACTGCTGACAAGAATAAACAGATGTGGTGACATGCAAATGCTTAAACACACTTTAATAAGTTGTTTCTCATTGTGAACAACATGTTCTGTTGAATAGGGAATATTTATTGTTTTGTTACTATTGAAAATGTTGTTTAGCCCTAAGGACATTTTAGTCTTTTTACGTGATGTCTACAGTCTAAGGTTTCTTCTCTTTGGTTATTTATACTTGTCACTGTATTGTGTACTATGTACCAGAAATTAATAAAAAAACTCTTATCGTGGTTGTCGTCGACCAATATTTATGCTCGTTACTTAGACCATTATAGATCCAGCCGTTCGTAGGGCAGATAGCCGCCGATCGAACAGACCCAACCGGCCAAGCTTCTTCAGTCGCGCAACCATATAGTGGGGCGCCGAGTGATTACTCCAGCGGCCGATCGCTCCAGCGGCCGTCAGAGGTCTCCATCGCAGCCGTCGTCTCTGCCCGGTCACAGCCAGATCATTTTTCGCAGCCCAGACAAAGTTGGCCTTCCATCTCTTCCATCGCAGACAATCCTTCCAGGTCAGTTTTTCTCTTCTTCTCTGCCCAGTTCTTCGAACCAACCAGTCCAGTTGAACCTAGTCCAGCAAACCTAGCAGAGACCGGCAGCATACTTCTTTCCCCATGTTTTTTCCTCTGGCCAACCGACTCATCAAGCTTCTTTTCCCATGCCAGCAGAGACAAATTTTTCAAGGGTTTATGGACAAAAACAACCCACAATGGGTTTTGGTGGGACCATTGGGTTTCAACAGCAACTGGCAAATTTGCAGCAGCAGATTTCTGCGCTTGGGGCAGCCGTTAGATCCACGGCAAATCCTTCGACTGACTTTCATCTAGATACATATCCAGGCTTTCCGTTATGTTCAGAAACACCGGTATCTGCTTACCCTACTTTACCTATTGCAAACATTATGTCTGGTTCTGTGAGTAATTCTGCAGGAATATCTATCGGCGAAAAACTTAACGACCAGAACTATTTTTCTTGGTCGTAATCTGTGAAAATGATCCTCAAGGGACGGCACAAGATCGGATATCTAACCGGAGAGATACACAGACCGAACCTTGGGGATCCTCAGGAACGTATATGGAAGGGGGAGGATTCTCTCCTCCGCTCAATTTTGATAAACAATATGGAACCCCAGATCGGGAAGTCACTACTTTATTCAGCATCAGCTCGGGATATTTAGGAAGCTGTCCAGAAACTATATTCGAAGAGGCAGAACGCTTCACAACTTTATACATTGAGGAAACAAGTGCATGAGTGCATGCAGGGGACTCTTAATGTAACGTCCTATTTCAATAAATTATCACTATTGTGGCAAGAAATGGAGTTGTGTCGGGAAATAGTTTGGAATTGCCCAATCGACGGGGTTCAGCATTCAAAGATTGAGGAGGCTGACCACGTATATGATTTTCTGGCTGGCTTAAACTCGAAATTCGATGGCGTTCGGAGCCGAATTTTGGGACAAAGATCGATGCCATCCCTGATGGAAGTTTGCTCAGAAGTCAGATTAGAAGAGGATAGAACCAGCACTATGAATAGTACAGCAACCACCACCTTAGACTCTGCTGCGTTTGGAGTCCAGTCATCTGGATCAGAGAATGACAAACAGAATAGAAAGACCCCTCCAATTTGTGAGCATTGTAAGAAACCATGGCACACAAAATACCAATGCTGGAAATTACATGGTCGTCCACCAAATGGCAAGCGGCGCCCTCCAAACGATAAATCTAAATCCAGTCGAGCCTTTGTCGGTGAAACAGTTGATGGTGCTCCCCAGGTGGCCAGCTATGTGGATCCAGGTACAATTGGAACCGGCAATATTGTCCAATCAGGTACTTCTCAGTCCTTTAGTTTTTTTGTTGAGGGGGATGAATCTTGGATTCTTGACTCATGAGCAACTGACCACTTAACTGGATCATTTGATCAATTCCTCTCCTATTATCCAAGTGCTGGAAATAAGAGAGTACGAATTGCATATGGGTCTTTTAGCCCCATTACTGGAAAGGGTCACTTATCTCCGATTCAGCGATTGATTTTACAAAATGTTTTACATGTTCCAAAGATATCTTACAATTTGCTATCGGTCAGTAAAATAACCAAAGATTTAAACTACAAAGTTGTTTTCTTACCAGATGATGTTTCGTTTCAGGACCTGAGCTCGGGGAAGACGATTGGCACTGTCCAGCACAATAAAGAACTCTATTTCCTCTCCGATGATGCTTCTTCTAGAAGTTTGTCTAGGACTAGTTTATTATCTTCTCTTACTGTTTCTGAAACTGATTTTTTATTATAACACTTTCGGCTTGGACATCCAAACTTTCATTATATGAAATATCTGTTTCCCCACTTATTTCGTAATGTGAATGTGTTGTCTTTATCTTGTGATGTTTGTTTTCATGCAAAGCAGCTCAGAGCCTCCTTTACTTCCCAACCTATAAACCTTCCCAACCCTTCCATTTGATACATAGTGACGTTTGGGGTCCGTCTAATGTCACAACTGTGTCGGGAAAACAGTGGTTTGTCACCTTCATAGATGATCATACCCGTCTTACATGGGTGTTTCTTCTTACAGACAAATTTGAAGTGATGGCGGTATTTCAACAGTTCTACACTACCGTCGAAACTCAATTCAATACCAAAATCATCATTCTTCGGAGTGACAATGGACGTGAATTTATTAATCAGTTCCTCCGTGAGTTTTTAACATCTAAACATATCATCCACCAGAATTCTTGTGCCTATACCCCTCAGCAGAATGGGATGGTTGAGAAAAAAATCGCCACCTTATTGAAGTAGCTCGATCTCCCATGATACCTGCATCCCTACCCTCGTATCTATGGAGAGATGTTGTACTTACTGCAGCTCATCTCATCAATTGGATGCCCTCCCGTGTGCTCAATTCCAAACCCCTTTAGAATGTTTTAAAGAGTCTTTTTCGTCCACACGCCTTTTCCCAGATGTTCCTCTTCGGATGTTTGGTTGTACTGTTTTTGTTCATAATCACGGTCCCCACCAGAGTAAATTTGCTCATCGAGCCCAAAAATGTGTTTGTTGGGTATCCACTCCATCAACAGGGCTACAAGTGTTTTCAACCTTCCTCTCAAAAGTATTTTGTCACCAAGGATGCCACCTTTCAAGAGGACAAACCCTTTTTTTCCCGTTAGTCCTCTTCAGGGGGAGACCACTGGTGAAGAGGCTAACGCATCTACCTAATGTTCCTTTAGATCTGTTTCCTGAGCCTATTCCTGAAAGAAATGATCTTGTCCTCCCTACAAAACAAGTACCTTGGATAACCTACTATAGGAAGAACCTCCGAAAGGAAATAGTTCTCGAAATAGTTCCCCCTGTTGCTCCATCGAAAGGTGTTCGAGAGTCAGAATAAGAACCGGCTCAAGGTACCTCTATTTCTGATGATAATGAATGTGTTGAAGGTGATGTAGTGAACTCTGACGAAGTCAGGATCTATGGTAGTGGTGAAGTGCTAGGAGATATACACGGAACTGAAAATGTGCAATCAGTGGATACAGATGAACAGGTAGACAAGACCAATGAGATTGATGTTACTTTGGATTTACCGATTGCCCTACGGAAAGGTACGAGGTCGTGCACCAAACACTCTATGAAAAGCTTCTTGTCCTACAATAACTTGTCTACGAGATTTAAAGCTTTCACTACCAGCCTGGATACCGTGATAATTCCAGGCAATGTGCACAAGGCTCTGGGAGTTCCTGAATGGTGAGCTGCAATTATGGAGGAGATGCAGGCCCTAGAGACAAACAGAACGTGGATCCGGTAGTTCTTCCGAAAGGTCACAAAACAGTGGGATGCAAGTGGGTGTTCACTGTCAAATACAAGTCTGATGAGACTCTCGATAGATATAAGGCCATATTAGTTGCAAAAGGATTCACTCAAACATATGGGGTGGATTACTCAGAAACCTTCTCACCTGTGGCAAAACTTAACACTATTCGTGTTCTTCTCTCCGTTGCCATTAATCAAGATTGGCCCTTACATCAGTTGGATGTGAAAAATGCGTTTCTGAATGGTGAGTTGGAAGAAGAGGTCTATATGAACCCACCTCCAGGTTTTGAAGCACGGTTTGGCAATCAAGTTTGCAAATTAAAGAAGTCTTTGTATGGCCTGAAGCAATCTCCTAGAGCCTGGTTCGATGGGTTCACTACCTTTGTCAAGTCTCAGGGGTTTGTTCAAGGGCATTCTGATTATACCTTGTTCACTAAGAGGTCAACACCAGGGAAAATAGTTGTTTTAATTGTCTATGTTGATGATATTATCCTGTCAGGGGATGATTCAGTTGAGATTAGCAGGTTGAAACAAAGGATGGCAGATGAATTCGAGATCAAAGATCTTGGTGACTTGAGATATTTCCTAGGAATGGAGGTAGAAAGATCAAAGGAAGGGATCTCAGTGTCTCAGAGGAAATATACACTGAACTTGTTAAGAGAAACTGGAATGACTGGGTGCAAACCTGCAGATACGTCAGTAGAAGTCAATAGCAATCTAGTAGAATCAGTAGATGATGTTCCGGTTAACAAGGAAAGATATCAACAACTTGTGGGGAAGCTTATCTATCTTTCGCATACCAGACCTGATATATCGTATGCAGTGAGTTTGGTCGGTCAGTTTATGCAGGCTTCTTATGAAAGACACATGGAGGCGGTTACGCGGATTCTGAGATATCTGAAGTCTACACTGGAAAAGGCTTGGTGTTCAGAAAACATGACAAAAGATGCATTGAGACTTACACAGATTCAAACTGGGCTAGTTCTATTACTGATAGAAAGTCTACCTCTGGCTATTATACTTTTGTGTGAGGAAATTTAGTTACCTGACGGAGTAAGAAGCAAGGTGTTGTGGCTAGGAGTAGTACCAAAGCAGAGTACAGAGCTATGAGTCTTCGTATTTATGAAGAACTTTGGTTGAAAAAGGTTCCGATAGATCTTCATCAGGAAAGTCTTGACCCGATGAGACTTGATTGTGATAATAAGGCTGCCATTAATATTGCTAACAATCTTGTTTAACATGACAGAACCAAACATGTTGAGATCAACCGGCACTTCATCAAAGAGAAACTGGATAGCGGTAGTATCTATATTCTTTATGTTCCGTCCAGTCAACAGATTGCGGATGTCCTCACCAAAGGGTCACCGAGACAGACATTTGACACCTGTGTTAGCAAGTTGAGTCTCATTGATATCTACGCCCCAACTTGAGTGGGAGTGTTGAAAATGTTGTTTAGCCCTAAGGGCATTTTAGTCTTTTTACGTGGTGTCTACAGTCAAGAGTTTCTTCCCTTTGGTTATTTATACTTGTCCCTGTAGTATACTATGTATCAAAAATTAATAAAAAAAAACTCTTATCGTGGTTTTTTTTTCCTGGTCTAGGATTTTCCACGTAACTTTGGTGTTTTTCTCTTCTACCATTTACTTTTCAATAGTTACATACATTACAAGTATAATATCATTTTTTTAGAAAACAATTCAAGTATAATATCTTTACTATTCAAAAGATAGGTCAAAAGTTCTGAAAATGTTTTTGGAGGCAAACTCTTAATAAGTATAAAATTTAATTGATAACCTAATAACATAGCAATACATTATGCAAAAGGAACTTTCACATACGAACAAAACCAAGTTACCTCAATCTGGATCTTGAATTGGCTACAGATATTCTCAATCATTCTCCTAGACCGAGAACTATAAAACCACGATGACATAATAGTTTAGAAGTGTAATTAAAATACAAGTAGAATAGCAAAATGTCGAATGTCAACAAACAACTGCAAGTCCGCAAGCACATGACATGCCAGGGAAGACTAGCTTCCATGAGTCCTTGATTAGTAGTTTTGCCTTTCACATGTGTATCACAAAAATAATAACGCCCCTAGATAAAAATTACAAAATATATCGCATATGGCTCTTTAAGAGGAAACTTGTGCTAGGTGTGAAAAAGAGGAGGGTATAAACAAAAAATCCAAGCCAAGATACGAGCATTGCCTTTATTTTTTTTTTAACGAGATACAAAATTCCATTAACTAATGATAAGAAACAGACATGTTCAAACTTTCCATTGATTAATGAACAAGACAAAGACTCACTGTTTGTTAAAGCTAAAACGAATTAAGGTGCAACAGCTCTAGTCTATTCAAAAAGGTTAACAAAAAGTGCAAACCTTGAACTTATAGAAATGTGTTTTAACCTATAAAATAAAAAACCCACATCTAGACGTGTTATATTATAATATTAAAATTGCTGACCTGTGGTTGGCAAACTGTTCTCGATCATCTAATATCAGGACTACGTTATAAGAATCTTCAAATTTCTCACCAAAGCTCAAAGGTGGCATGCTCAAGATGTTCATATTTGCTTTGACGCCATCTCTACAGGATTCGCTACTGATGGAAGGATTCTATAAATACAAAGTACAATAAAGTTTCAATGCTTCATAAAATTTTTTTTTTTTTTTTTTTTTGGAGGAAAATTCAATTGAAATTTCATTGATGTATGAAGAATAAAAGGGTAATATGTGCCATGGGAGATTACATCAAACTATTCCATAATGATATAAAGATATCATATTGTAATCACAAAAATAAGAAGTGAATTTACACCAAGAGAGAGATGCATACAAAAGGTGATCAAAATACATTGCCAAAAGAAGAAGGTGTTACCAATTTTGTAATGAAGTACTTTCTTTTACATAAAGAACCCCGGTTTTTCTTTTCTTTTCTTTTTCTTTTTTCTTTTTTTTCTCTTTTTCTTTTCTTTTTTTTTTTTTTTTTTTTTTTTTTTTTTTTTTTGTGGGTGGTAGTGGTGGGGGGAGGGGGCGGTGGTGAGGGGGTGAACAAGCTAGAATATCCCTTACAGATGATGAGCAAGCTCTCAAGTTAAAGAATCTCTCTCCATTATCGTTAACAACAATCTTTGGCCCATTCCTGTCATGAGAAGAAGATGAACTCGTCAACCTATTTTCTCTTCCAACCGCTTCTACTTGACCTGTACATATACAACTTATCAATCTAGTGATCGTTATGTTTCAATATATATATAAACCCGAAAACAACTACTCCGTATCCTTCATGGTTCAATAATAAACAGGCTTACGCTATCAAAAAGCATACAACCATTTTTCCCCGTTTTTTATAACAAAGCTTTGACCATATTTGGTTTAGTTCTCTAGAAACTAATCTGATGTTGTCCCAATATCCTAATTTCCTACTAAGAGTTCTAAGAGCAAACCGTAAACAAGATCTTCACGTAAACGACATAAAACTGCTGGCCAAAGTGATGAGATATCCTTGTTCGGGTTATCCTCTGAAACTTCTTTAAAGGAATCAAGAACTTGATGCTTAGAGTAGCCCATGCGCATAAACTGTAGAAGGAGGGGGGGAAAAAGAAAAAATCAGAAATAAATGGTGAATTGCCCATAAGGGATGCCCAGTTGGCTAGGGCTTGGGGATTAGGTGAAGAACAAATGGAGTTCAAACTAACAATGGTTAAAGAGTTGTATCAATTGTGCAGCCCTAGTGCCGTAGACAACTCATAAGTGTAATTGTGAATGCTCAATTTGCATATTGCTTAAGTTATAAATCATTTCAAGTGAATTTCACTAAAGAAAATGTGACATTTAAATCTTTGAATTACCCTCTCAAGCGATTCAAGGGGCACATCGGTTGATTTGTTCTGACTACTCTTAATAGCAGTTGGTGAAGTCACTTCTACATCTGAATCAAGAGAATTAGCACTGTGATCAGATATATCACATGATTCAAGAATAGAGGATCCTTTTGTGTTATCAACGTTCTTTGTAGAACTTAACAGTCCAGATCTCATGAGGCATTCACGTGCCACTTGCTGCCCCTCCTCTGTAAGCATGTATCTGTAGGAACAATAATATTAGCGTATACTTGCAAATAATGGAACAAGAAGAATGACATGATCGGGAGTATTATTCAAACAAGGCTTATCAGAAAAGGAAAAATGTTTTAAACAAATTACCAGTGTATAGAATGTTGTTTTATTGTTTTAATTATGTAAGAAATACTCCACATAAAAGTTGATGTCACCGTTAGATAGACTGATAAAATTCATAAAATTTTAGGTTTCAGATTTAAGCACAATTGATGTGATATTCTGGTTAAGTCTCATAATATGTTTCCCTTAAAGCTTTAAATGATTATTTTTATTCTTTAAGGCTGCTAACAATCTAGTGTCCCACAATACCATACTTGCAAAATATTTATCTATGTACTGAGCCATTAGTCCAAGGCCCAGCTTTTAAAGCTAATAGAATCCTCTGTATATCAGAACAGGATAGCCCATGAAGCAAGCTGAAGCTACCACATGCTGTGGGTAATGCAAGAGCAACTACTTGATAATGCCGAATACTCAGTTACATTGATTAGTGATTCAACATGATTTTCTTTGCGTTCTTGCAGAAACATACTACATATAAAAAGGTTCAAGAGTAAAATAACGACCACTTAAGAAAATAAAATATGTGCCATCACATATGTTAACATTTTGCTTAGGGCAGATGGTACTTGTCCGCTACTCCTATGTAAACTAGAGCAGCCTACAACTATCAGTATCAAGTCCTTAACAATCACATGGTACTCATCCCCAGCCACGGAAATAATGATGGGATGACAAAGAAATTCATTCTAAAATAATAAGAGCGGGGAAAAGTGGCAATGAGAAGAATTGTGACCAAGCCAAGACCATACTTCGCTGGGCAATTAGATTTCACCACTAATCCCCTGGATATCAATGTCTTCATGCAGCTCCATCCACTGTACCAATCCCTTGGAGAGCTTCCAAATTGACTAGGTTTTCCTTTACCTTTTTCTGGCCTGAGAATGAAAAAAATACTCCCCATCCATTAAATGATAAAATGTACTACATAAAGAAGACTGCAGGAGCTAACTTACGCAATCGCCACCCTAGAAAGACCACTTGCTTCAGATGCATCAATAAGCTCCTGCTTACGCATGTATTCATTCCCATTTGTTGTACCCCTATTAGTGGAGCGTATGTTACACATATATTACATGAACTCGACAAGAGAAATTACAATTTGTCCATTGTACCTATAAAGAGTGATCAATAAGGCATATGCAACTGAATTCTTCTGTGGAACATAGCGTTTGGTCCCCTTTGTTTTCTTACCTAAGTGTATACAAAGGAAAAAGGAAAACCAATAAGAAATACAACAGACGTCCCCTCGTATGACAACCCATTAAAAAACTTATACGGGAGGCTAGTGTAAGATACCTTTTCCCACCAATTCCTCAGGTCCAGAACCTTCAGACCCATTCTTGAAAAAATCGTGTACTTGTTTAAGAATCCACTTCCCTACGCCTCTGAGGCATTAGAAACATCAATACTTCGGAAAAGAGGATAGAAGCCAGAAGTCCACATTAATGAGACAGTGCAATCAAAGAACGAAAGGCACTATGTAACAGCTTTCATATACTGAGAATTAAGAAGAAGAATGAGAAAAGGAAAAATGCAACTCTTTGACCTACATCGCTAATTCCTCCAACGAAATAAAGTATATTATTGAGAAGTATTAAAAGAACAAAGAACCACATAGAACAGTCCCGTTTCAAGTATAGCTTCTAAGGAAACTAACAAAGTCCTTCGTTATGACCCAAACCTTCCAGATTCAGTTCGACACAAACAAACTTCAACCATGACTACATTTGTTAAGTGGAATCAGTGAAATGGTATTGCATTACAGGATAGAAACATAATTACCATCCAATATAAAGAACCCAATGAAAAAGAAAGCAACTAAACAGCTTTCGCATTCGATCATTCAATTCCACCGCCGAGCGGAACATACGGAAACAGTGAGGCGATACAAAACTTACTTGATCTGGGAGAGATCCTTCATGGACTTAATGGGGACCTTGGAGTTGCAGACATTGAAATAAGCTTTGTACAGAGTCATATCGACTTTGTCAGAGATTCCTTTGGGTGTCGCCGCCATTTCTAGCCGCTTCTGCCACATAAAGGTGGCAATGTCTTCGTTCTCCGGACAGACGACCGGAGATCTTTGCCGGTCCATTTGTAGGATTCGAGGTTTAGAAGATGGATATGGAAAATTGTTGGAGAATTGTGAAGAAACGAGCTCTGGAAGAGGGAAAGGAAGCCCAGAATCCAGATTACCGCGCGAGTCTAGGCTTCGCGATTTTGAATTTCCTCGTGAAATAAAAATATAAAATCGAGGGTTTAATTATTCGGATTAGATTGAAAATAAAACTTAATCGTGTTATAAATGTATGATAATAATGCACATATTTAGTATCCGTCTACGATGTATCATACTCTCATGTCTCAAAATTATATATTATTAATGTACAAATAATCTAACTCTTATTTTCCAAATTGCTTATAAATAGTGGTATGTTGTGAGTTTTGTAACACACATATTGGTAAGAAATTCAAAAGGCTTTGAGGAATTTACATATTTTCCCACTTCTTATAATTTTCTTTATTTAATTTAATTATTTAGTTATTTTATTTTATTTTAAAATATATTTTATTATTATATTATATTTTCTACATATCTGTATTACATTGTGCTCCTCAATCTTACATCACGTTATCAATACGAGCTCTTGTCGTTTCCCTCTGAAGGTAGATCCTAAAGGTTTATTATTTTCCTCATCTTCGTTATAATTAATAAATTTAATATTATTTTGCATATTTAATATCTACTAAATTTCAAATATAAATATAATATTTTGTAATAATTTTATTATGAAAAATATTTATAAAAAAATAGAATTGTAGTATTTGATATTAATGGTAATAATTATTTGTCATTAGTGCTTAATACGAAAATTAATTTCATGTCTTCTCATGGCCGAACAAACTAACGAGTTATTGATGAAAAATCATGAATCTTGACCAACCGGAACGATACCATTTCCTGAAGTGAATGTTGTGAATTTTAATAATAATCGTGATCGAGGTCGAGGTCGCGATTGTGGCAGAGGAAGAAGTAATAATTTTTTCTGTGGCGGTCATTCTAATCATTCAAATTTCAAAATAACCACACAAAATTATGATCACAAAAGAAAAGTTTCACGAGATAAAAGTTCAAAAAGTGTTGAAAATGAATGCTTCCAATGCGGAATGACTAGGCATTGGTCATTTACCTGTCGTACATGAAAACACTTGATTGATCAATATCAAGTATCCCTGAAGGAAAAAATGAGGAAATGTGGAAGCAAATTTTACATACCAAGATAATGGTATATTTTATCAATCTCATATGACGAATTTGAATATAACAGACTTCTTTGAGTCTCCTGATGGAAAGAATGACACAGTTGATGGAACATTAAGGATTTCTTTTGACTTTGAGAATATTTAGACTTAATGTTGATTTTTTTTTTTTTTAATATATGTTCATGTTTATTTTTTGAATGTTAACTTTTGTATATTTTAAATGTTGTTTTTTTATTGTAATTATTTTCTTTTAATGAAGAAATCTGGATCATTTTCTTATGTTGGGTGATTAAAAAATGAGCAAAAAAGATATATGTCTAGCAGACAATGCAGCTACCCATACAATACTTACAAGTAGAGAATATTTTTCCAAACTGACAATGCTGGAAGCCAATACAATATCAAGTTCTGCAAATCTAATTGGGGAGTTTGGAAAAGAAAATATTATTTTGCTTAGAGGAACAAAATTCACAATTGACGATGCATTGCTCTCTAGTCAATCAAAGAGAAATCTATTTAGTTTTAAAGATATACGTTGCAATTGTTATCATATTGAGACTAATATAAAGAATAATATGGAATATCTTTATATCATATCCATTATCTCATATGAAAAATGTATAATGAAATAGGTGTATGCTCTATCTTATGGATTATATTATACTCATGTACGAGTAATTGAAACATATGCAACAACGAACTTGAAGTTCATGAATTCGGACATATTTATAATTTGACATAACATATTAGGTCATCCAGAGTCTATAATTATGAGAATAATTATTGAAAATTCAAATGAACACCCATTGAAAAGTCAGAAGATTCTTCAATCTAGTGAATTATCGTGTGATGCTTGCTCTCAAGACAAATTGCTAATTAGACCATCGCCAGCCAAAATAGGAATCGAATCTCCTACATTTTTAGAACAAATTCATGGTAATATATGTTAGCCCATTAACCCACCAAGTGGACTGTTTAGATATTTCATGGTGTTAATAGACACATTTAGCAGATAGTCACACGTGTGCTTATTATAAAGTCGAAATTTTGCATTTGTAAGATTACTTGCTCAATAATTAGTTAAGAGCACAATTTCGTAATCATACAATTAAGACCATTCGTCTTGATAATGCTAGTGAATTTACATCCCAAGTTTTCTATAATCAGTGTATGTCAATTGGGACAAGTGTTGAACATCCCGTAGCTCATGTGTCATACGCAAAATGATTTAGTAGAATCATTCATAAAATGTTTGTAGTTAATTGCTAGATCATTGCTTATGAGAGCTAAACTTCTTATATCTGTATGGGGACATGTTATTTTGCATGTGGCGTCACTTGTACGCATTTGGTTGGTAGCTTATCATAAGTACTCACCATTACAATTAGTTTATGGTCATGAGTCAGATATCTCCCATGTGAGAATTTTTGGGTGTGCAATATATGTTCTAATTACTCTACCACAACGTACTGAGATGGGTCATCAAAAAAGGTTAGTAATATATATTGGATATGATTCCTCATCAATTATTAAATATCTTAAACCTCTGACGGGTGATGTATTTATTGCATGATCTGTTGATTGTCATTTTAATGAGACAAGATTTTCAACATTAAGGGGAAGATTTAATAAGTTAGAAAAAATATATTGCATGGAATATATCGTTATTGTCTCATTTAGATTCCCATATAGATCAGTGTGAACTTGTAGTTAATAAGGTAATTCATTTGCAAGATACAACATATCGATTATCAGATGCATTTATAGATGCAAATAAAGTAACTAAATCACATATACTAGCTACAAATGTTCCATTGAAAATTGATATCCCAACACAGTAAGTTGTCACTAATGAGTTTGGAACACGCCAGATGCATGGTAGACCAGTGAATTCCAAAGATGAAAATTATCAAAAAAAGAAAAATGATTAACAATAAAAAAAAAAAACTTGGTCGAGGAAGTAAATATCCACAAAGAAATCCTAAACATGACTGGTAGTCAAATTTGTGAAGAAGGTGAAATACCTAAAAATAATAATGAGATTTTAATAAACTACGTTATGACGAGAAAAAGATGGAGGTGGACTCACGTAGTTATTGACAACATTTTTGCGTATAATGTTGCTCTTGATATTATATTTGAAAATAGGTATCATAAACCAAAATTTATCGAAGAATGTTGATATAGAAAATATTAGCTTCAATAGAAAAAAGAAATTATGGCAGAATTAAACTCACTTTCAAAATGTCAGGTTTTTAAACCAGTAGTCCGAACACTAGAAAGTGTCAAACTCGTAGGATACAAATGGATATTTATGAGAAAAATAAATGAAAATAATGTGGTCACAAGATATAAAGCAAGACTGGTTGCACAAGGTTTCTCCCAAATACCTGATATCAATTATAAGGAGACATATTCTTTAGTGGTGGATGTAATTACACTAAGATATTTAATTGGTCTGATTGTGTATAAAAACCTAGACATGCATCTTATGGATGTAATCATATCATATTTATATGGATCTCTTGATAATGATATTTATATGAGAATCCCATAAAGATTTAATGTACCTAAAACATATAAATAAAATCCTCAAAAATTGTATTTATTAAAGTTATAGAGGTCATCATATGGATTGAAACAATCGGGATAAATGTGGTATAATCACTCGAGTGGATATTTGTTGAAAGAAGGATATCAAAATAATCAATATGTCCGTGTGTTTTTATAAATGAATCGCGATCAAGATTTTCTATTATAACTGTACACGTTGATGAGTTAAATATAATTGAAACTCATGAAGAGCTTTCAAAAGCAATAGAATATCTTAAGAAATAATTTAAGATGAAAGATCTCGGAAAAACAAATTTTTGCCTTGACTTGCAAATTTAGCATTTAGCATATGAGATATTTATTCATTAGTCAAATTATAGAGGAAAAGTTTTGAACATATTTTATATGGACAAAGCGCGTCCATTGAACATTCCAATGGAAATTCGTTCACTAGATGCGAGGAAAGATATATTTCAACCTCTAGATAATAACAAATAACTTATTGGTCACGAAGTACCATATCTTAGTGCAATTTGTGAACTTATGTATCTTGCCAACAATACAAGACCAAATATTGCATTTTTAATAAATTAACTAGTAAGATATAGTTATTCTCCAACAAAAAGACATTGGAACATAATTAAGGTCATACTCCGTTATCTCCGAGGAACGATCGATATGAGTTTGTTTTATTTAAACAAATTAAATTTTGATCTAGTTGGTTATGTAGATTATCAATATTTATCTGATCCACATAAAGCTAGATCTTAAATAAGTTATATATTCACATATGGAGAAACACTGTATCGTGGCAGTTAGTGAAACAGAACATATCGGCTACTTTCTCAAATCATGCTAAAATTCTTACAATTCACGAGGCTAGTCGAGAATGTGTATGACTAAGATCAAGGACTCAGCACATTCGTGAAACATGTGGCTTGTTTTCTAATAAAAATCTTCCAACAATATTATAAGAAAACAACACACTATGTTTATCCCAAATCAAATGAGGATATATTAAATGAGATAGAACAAAACATATTTCACCAAAGCTTTTATACACTCATGATCTCAATGAAAATTGTGACATCATTGTACAACGTTGTTCGAATGATAACTTGACAGACTTATTTACAAAATCATTACCGACCGCAACCTTTGAAAAATCGGTGCACGACATTGGAATGCGACGACTTAGAGATCTTAAATGATGTTTTCACGAGGGGAATAAATATATTGCATTCTTTTAGGAGCGTATATTATGTGAAGTACATACTATTTTTCCTTCACTGGGGTTTTTTCCCGTTGGGTTTTTCCCAGTAATATTTTAATGAGACATATTTCATGTATATAATGGCCATATAAGGGGAATATTATAAATATTATGATAATAGATGACCGACCATTAGATGCTCATGCTTAGTGTCCATTAATCATATGTCATACCTCCATTTTCCCAAATGTTGTCCATGTGTCTCAAGATTACAAACTATTAGTGTCAACATAATCCACCTCGTACTTGTCAAATTGTTTATAAATTGTGGCATTTTGTGGATTTTGTAAAACACATATCGGTAAGAAATCCAAAGGAAATTTCCATATATTTTCCTATTTCCTAACATTTTCTTTATTTAATTCAATTATTTAGCTGTTTTATTTTATTTTAAAATATATTTGATTATTATATTATAATTTTTCCACATATGTGTTCTGTTGTGCCCCTCAATTTGACAACAAAGTGCATTTTTTTAAAAAATATTGGACAAAGTGTGGTGACGGTCTAAAATAGATGCAAGGTCATAAATACCGTCAATAATGTGGATTCATTTTTTTTTAATTATTTAGAATAGGGTTGGTAATGGAGCGAGACCAGGACCGGACCGAAGATGCACTCCCCATCCCCATCCCCATGGGAATTTGTAATCCTTGTCTGCATTTGGGAAATCTCCATTTGGGGATCGGGTCCTTGTGGGCAAAAATTTCTCATCTTTTATGTTTTATATTTAATTATTTCTGATTCAAAATCAATTAAACTTTGGTATTTATACTGAAATTGTAAATATTTTAGGTAACAAGTTAGTATTACTATTTTGTTTTACTAATTTAAATTGATAATAAAAAATATTTTATCACTTTATTATTTTAAATTTAATAAAAAAATTAAAATTAATTATATTAGGAAATGAAATTAAATAATAATAATAATAACGATAGCTTTTAAGCTACTGTCTTACACACGTATATATAACAAGAATATACGAGGTGAGGATGAGGCATGATACCTTCTTTGTCCTTGGTTTGGGGATCCATTTTGTGTCTCCTATTTGATCACATCCTCGACAAACTAGGGATTCTCTGCCCGATCGGGGCGGGGACTTGCAAGGATTTTTGTCAACCCCAATTCAGATATTTATTGAAGGCATTAACTTCATTGGTAATATAGTTAATATCTTTTACTTTTGAGAAATTGGCAAAAATGACCTCCTCCAACTTTATTTTTTAAGAAAGAAAAGTGGACGCTTTCTCAAAAACTTATTTTTTTGGACCCCATGACGATGAAGGTAATGTAAGCAAGGAAAACCTTGTATGGTTAATTACTTTTCTACACTTCTCAACTTATTACATGCAACCAACCACAATTAGTAATAAATTAACCAAATTCTCATCACAACCCAAAAGCTTGTCTTAAAAAATATTGTACTCTACAAAGTTGTGATTCCTCAATACATTATGTAACAAGTTATCGAATATATCAATCATTTTTTTTTATCTTTTCGAATTAGCTATGTTGGTTTGTTTATCGATTACTTTTTATACGAAAGCATATTTCAAATGTGTAACTACTTCCTTACTGGTAAAGAGCTTTTGATTTTGATGTTTCTAGTGGATATTTTTTGCGAGACATTCAGAGGTTTTCAGCGGTGTAAGGCCAAATACGTTGTTGAATAATCAATAATGATGGTTTCTTCTTAAGTAAGAAATATAATATTCGAATTCCAACGGTATAAGACTGAATTAAAAGTCTAATTGTTAATTTTAAGTTGTAAATACAACTTTTACTATTAATTTTAAGTAAAGAAAACTTTGTATGTTTAGTTACTCTTCCACCCTTCCCAACTAATTACATGCAATTACCCACAACAAATATTACATGCAATTACTCACAAACCAACCTTTTGGGTTCAAATCATTCAGAAAACGTCGAAAATGATGTTGAAATGCCAAAAGCCTTATGAAAGTAAAGAAATTTCACTCGAATTTGGATGCAAGAGAAGGTAGGTTATATAGACCGAAACCCTAAAAATGCTCCTATATTTGAAAGATCTAAACATGCTAAACATAAAAGAGAACATTGGAAACGTTGATTTTACCCCAAACATTGATTTAAAGTATCGATGAACCCAAAGAAAAAAAAATAACATCTCAAACAACAACCCACGAATTGTGCGAAAAAAAGGGTAAATCGAACATGATGTTGAGATGAAAAATCCAAAACTATAGCGATGTTGAGATGAGAAATCCAGTCGAAATCAAGTAGTAGAAAATGGCAAGGAATGGAGATGGTTTCGATTCACGCTAGCGTGAAGTGAAAAAAAGAGAAAAGAAAAAAAATAGTGAAGAAGACTTTTAAAATTCTAGATGATAATATTGTAATTTTACGTTTTTTGAAAAGTTGAAGGGGTAAAAAAAAAACTCTCAAAAGGTGTCCATTTTTTTTTTTTAAATCCTCCAATGGGGCTAAGAATGTCAATTATCTCTTACTTTTATCATGTTCTCCGAGGGAAGAACATAACAGGTCCATGCTTTTGCTGCTTTGAGATCCTGGTTGTTCTTTGATCTGAAAATATGCTTTTCCAAATAGTATTTCTCATGTCATCTTTGATGAGGAAGTTATGTTGTAATTATCTTTCTTCTTTGTGTCGACTTGTCTTTTAAAAGAATAGTCTATGCTAATCGAAAACATAGAAGGCTAGAAGATTAGTTGTAATATTTACCTGGCTTTTTTTTGATAAAATTAAATTGAGACTCCATTTGATAACCATTTAATTATCTGGTTTTACTTTTTGAACATTGAGTTTATTTCCTCTTAAGTTTTTTTTTGGGTGTCATCTTTCTACATTGAAATGAGGTATATAGCAAATTGATAAATTTAGAGGTTCAATGTAAGCTTATAAACTTAATTTACAAATAAAAACCAAAATCCAAATTGTTTCCGACACAGTTTAGCATTTTAAAAATAAAATATGAGATAAGATTAGGCAAGTTTTATTGTAGAAAATTAAGAGAGAAGACTATTGGAGAAAAAATTACCATAGATTCTACGTTGATAATCGTAATTCACCTATCTTCAATGTCGTCAATGCTTAATTGACCAAGAGTTAAAAGCATCATTGCTTGTTGCCTTATTTATGTCTACGAGTGCCATTCGTTTTAATGACACCCATAGACAATCGAAAAGTATGATATTAATTATTAACATTTTATTGTTAGTATTAATTTAAAATTCGAGTTCAAAAAAACTAGTTCGCACTATTGATTTTCATATACAAAATTAATGTAAAACAAATAGGATATTCGTAATATAATTTTGTATATTCAATAAGAGGTTGCTATCACAAACATTTAATATTAAAAATATGTGTGTAAAATAACTGAAATACTATTAAATAACATATTGGGAAAAACGAAAAATCAAAAAGGGTTAAAAAATTCCGACCTGCCGGATTCGAACTAACTACAGTCCTCCGCACTACAAACCGAGCTAAGATCGGTTTATGACTTCGGAGTAAATTAACATTATAAAGCTTTTTATATACAATTTTTAGAGAACAAATAAAAGGAAACAATCGTCGACAGCAGGATTCGAACCTGCGCAGGCAAAGCCCAACAGATTTCGAGTCTGTCTCCTTAACCACTCGGACATATCGACGTTTTGTTTGTAGGGCTTCAATACAAAATATATGTAATTTTATAAATGAGATGAAAAAAAAAAGAGAAAGAGATAATATCTTTTGTCCTAATTTCTATTTGGTTTTTAAGTTTAAAATGTTACACATATTGTCATTAAGTTTTGAGTTTTGTTTCAATTTTGTCTCTAAGTTTCAAAATGTCATAATTTTACCTTTAAGATTTAAATTGTGTTTCAATTTGATCAATAGATTTCAAGATTTTACATTTTTAACCTCAATTTTTCATTAAATATTTACTTTCGATTATTCACGTCAATTTTTATTAATTAATTAAAAATGATTAGAAGTGAAATTTTAAATTTAATTTTAAAAGTGATAAAAATAGTGAAACTTAATTAATTATAATTCTTTAACAACTTTTAATTTATTAACATAAATTAACCCCAAGAGACGGAAGTGAGTATTCAGTAAAAAATTGAGGTTAAAAGTGTAAACCTCGAGATATAGGGATCCACTTGAAGGAAATTTCAAATGTCAAAAGTAAAATTGTAGCATTTTGAAACTCAATGATTAGATTATAACCAAACTCAAAACTTAAAAACTAAATATGTAACATTTTGAAATCTAGAGACTAAATAGAAATTAGACAAAAATCTATAGACCAAAAGATATTTTTTTTAAAACTATTACGAGTTTAACATTAAGCGGCGACGTATCTTTTTGGCATAAATGAGCCATCTTTTAAAACTCTAAAGTACTCACAAAGTCTTCTCCAATATATTTTGATGTTAGAATTATTCTCAACATCGTCTATTATCATCCTATGACTATTTTTTTTCTTCAAAAGTACTCACAAAGTCTTCTCCTATAGATTTTGAAACATATACCCATGGTGTCTTCCTTCCGACTAGAGTTGTTGAAAGTACTAAGACTAAATTTGAACGTTAAAGTAGGACTAATGATGTGTTTGGATTGACTATAGAAAAAATTGTATTTTTTTCAAAAAAATCATATTTATTTAAACTCTTTTGATAAAATTTGTTAAAACACGAATTAAAAGTATTTTAAAGGCTATTTTGAGTGATTGACAATCACTTCTTTTTTTTTTTTTTTTTTTTATGACTTATTTTCAAAATTAAACATCTGAAAAGTTGAAGTAAATATATCCTAAAGATAGGATGAGCCCTATAACCAAAATGATATTTGAAAAAAAAAAAACAAACAATGTAACAATGTTACATGGAAAAAAAAAGAGAGAGAAGAAAAGAAAAAAATAAAGAAATTTAGCCAAAGGTAGAGAATAAAAACCTTTTTATATGTCAACTTGGGCATAAATTAGATAATTCAGGTTTTGTTTGGTAACCATTTGATTATTATTTTTTATTATTTGAAATTAAGTTTATTTCCTTTTAAATTCTTACCATGATTTTCATATTCATTAAGTAAAATAATTGAATTGTGAGATAAAATCGAAAAACAAAAACAAATTTTTAAAAACTATAATTTTTTGTTCTAGATTTTCAAAAACCAGGTCGATTTTTAAAAAGATTGGTATCAACTAGATAACAAATTAGGAGATTTAGAGATGGAAGAGATGTTTATAAGCTTAATTTTCAAAAACAAAAAATCAAAATGATTACCAAGCAGCGCCTCAAATACATAGCCTCGACTAAGAGGTTAGAAATTAAAATTATTATATATATATATAGAATATACTATTTTCTCCATTCAACTGAAACATATTATATACCAATTTATTTCATGAATCTCATACTATTTTTAAATGTTGTACACTAGTCTAGTACTATAAAAATTTCCAGTTGAATCTCAATAAAAAAAAATAATAATAATAAAACAACCTTTAAAATCAAAAGAAAATCACGTGCTAGAATTGGGCTATCTAATCTAACATACGTCACAACAATCTCCTGTACCACTTAATTCGAGCTCGAATAGTTACATAGAGCGCTTTCGTTTCAAAGTAATCTTAAAAAGTCTAGTTTAATTAAGAGTTTTTCTTACTTAATATTTATGAACATTTATTGGTAAAATTGGTTAGTCATCAGTTTACTAAAGAACACCCTAATTTAGTGTCCTATGATAAGAAACTAACCAAATATGTTCCTATCCTTGGATTGTTTTTCCCTGGAATGAATTTTGCAAAAGCAAGTGTTCTAGTTTAATTTCTCGCAATTCATTTACGTGTTTTTAAATTCTTGCTTGATCACCAAACAAACCTCCCTCCTCCATTGTTACCAAAGAACAAGATTGCATGTGGAGATGATCCTTTCCCACTTACCTACAAGCTTGTGAGAGTGGTTCTAAATTTATTTGTTTTGGGTCTCAACAAGCCTTAAACAAATTAGCTTCGTTGCCTACAAGGTATTAGAGAAACATTGTTCGAGTATTGAGAAAGATATGAACAACAATGTACTAGTTCCCTCACCATCAAATATCAGGTCAACTCCTGTACTTCTACTATAGTTTGTCAGCTAACGAAGGGACAATAGATGCAACACCAAGATTTGCTCTTGAGAATTTTGAGGACTCCCTTTCAGGTACTATACTCTTCTTCTTCTTATTATTACTATTATTACTATTTAACTCTACATTTCATAACATGGAATAGTTAGTTGAAGTTTAAGGTATACATTCTCATACTCTTTTTTTGTTTACTCATACAAAAAAATGTGTCATGTGGCACAATCCCCTTGAGTGTTGGTTTGAGCTGCACCAAGTTTTTTCTCTTTTCAAAGGGAACGATTAGGTGTAGCCTAGGCTGAACCTAGCTATTGCGATACTCCCATTTCTTTTATTAAAAAAAATCATTTTAAAAAAATTTGTGCCATGTAGCACAATGCCATTGGGTGATGGCCAATATGCACAATAAATAACCCGACTGCAACCAGGTTTTTTTTCCTTTTAAAAAAGAAATGATTAGGTGCAATCTAAGTTGTATCTATCCCTTTACTCTTCCTTTCATTTACTCACGCACAAAAAATATCATCTTTTTATTATGCCACGTGGCACAACCCATTGGGTGTTGATTAGGATGTACAACATATAGGTGTAGCCCGCCTACATACTACTATTACCATAAAAATGTAGAGCGGTAAGACTGGATCAAACACAAGGAATCTATTACTTGTTTAACACAATTACTGATGTGACAGAGTTTTTGTGATCATTTTTTATCATGCATGAATTTAATTGTGAGAATTAAAATAACCTAAGCGACCTAACTAATAATTCAATTTTACTTTAAGAATGGTGGGAAATTGTTGTGATGAATTAAAGATTGGATAGCCTAATCTTGAATTCGATTTTTGAAGTGAGCTTAATTAGTTCATGAATTGCAAAATTATAATCGTGCAATCTAGTTCATTATCTATGTTTAGCATCAAATGAACTTTGCAACAAAAAAACATTTATCACGAGTCGCGATTCAATCTGAATACAACTATATAAATTTCACCAAAACCCAAATAAGTTTGCAGCATAAAATCCATAAAAAATATATGTATATATATATATATAATTTTCAAGAAAGTTAAACTAAAATCCTATCCCTAAGAAAACTTTACCTTGACCACACATGGTTTCAAGAATCTTCAATCCAATTTTAAGAAAATACAAGAAGAAATGTAGGAAAGATATTGTGGGAAGGAAGATGAATGATAGAAGCACGTGAATTTTGTGCTCTAAATCTGACCTAGAATTCGAGCAAGATATATATATGGATAAAGCATAGCTATATGCTCTTATTGTAGTGTAGGTCTCAAGACGTGTTTATAGTGTACTATATTTGTAACACCTCGAATTTTTATTATAAAATCCCTTTTCTTTTTCTTCAATTTAGTGGAGATTTTGGAGCCAAAAGCTTGAGAGTGACCGTTGATCAAGCCTAAGAGGTCACCCAACATAGGATTGCTCCAAGCTAAACATGCTTAGCTTTGGAGTTCTTATGATTGAGCCATCGAAAAAGAAGGTGCACCTTGTTGGTATAGGTAGTAACTTTCGATTCTTTTAAGCTTTTCTTAACCATACTTTCATGTCCTCAGGATCCCTCTCATTGATACCGGTTCATTCATGTACCCCTCCTGAATTCAGGTCGTTACATGGGAAATTTGGATTTAGTTTAAGGAAAGTTGAATAGATTATTTTGGAAACTGAATTTATTTTTGAAGTTTGAGAAATTAAAATTTTGGGAAGAGATACTATATATATATATATATTCTCTCGATAAGCGTGTTAAAAAAAAGGGAGAAAGAAGAATTTTTATTTTCTTCTTCGTGAAAGAATTGGCCGTCGTCTCTCTCTCCAACTCACACCGCCACCGCTGATCGACTAGGCCTCTGCTAGCAGCTGTTGTTTGTCCAGTCGTCGATGGAGTTGTCGTCTTCCGCCAAAGCTTCGCGCCAACACTCAGTGTGTGTCGATCCTCGCGTTCGTCGGTAGGTGACCGCCGTTGGGCTACACGCGCACCAAATCTGAAGCCCAGTCGTTCGCATTCGTCGTTTGTGAACCCGTCCGACGCCGTCTAAAGCCGCCACGTCAGTTTCTTTTTCATGACCTCCGTCCACCATTGCTCAAGCGTCGTTCGCTTTTGCCGTCACTGATCTATCAATTTAGGTCAGATTTCTGCTGTTTGGGTTTGTTTTTGGTTGATTCTTGAATACTTATTTACTTTTGGCATCAATTGGTTGATACCCATTGTGTTTCAACTATGGATTCAAGTTTGTGAAGGTATTGAGGTGTCATTTGGAAGTGATTTTTTTTACGAAGCTACATATGGATAATTTATTTGAGACATTGATAGTGAAGTATGTATTTGATTCAAGCTTTAATCATGTAAGCCTAATTTCAAATTATAATTAGGGGGTTGATTCAAGAATTTCATTCAAGATGAAAAAGAGTTTGGTTTACTAATCAAGATGAAGAAGAGTTTGGTTTACTAATTATTTGGGCTTAAAATTGGAGGTTTGGAAGGTGAATTCGAATTGGACCACACCTTAGGTAAGGTTATATGAAAATATTTTGTAATATTTGGGTGTTTGGAATTTGGCCTTAACTATTAATTTTAAAGCTTGTTTATGTTTAGGCTTGATTAAGGATTCAAGAATTTCACAGATATTCAAATGCTTTTTGGTTCGACCTAATATCAAATGCTTTTTGGTTCGACCTAATATCAAGGTAAGTAATCTTACTACTGGAACTGTCCACGGGCCAGTGCTGGAACTGTCCACGGGCCAAGCACTGGATGTATGCTAGCACGATGGATGAATGTTATGGTAGCATGATAGTTTAGTATGACCAAGGTATGTTCTGGTACGAGATCTGAAATATTTATTTGTGCACATAGACACTTGAATGCTCTTCGTAACTCAATGTTTACAATTTTTTACCGAGGTAGCTTGCAACAAAAATGAGAATTTTTTAATTATTCTTATTTTATTTATTTTCAGAAAGCGCAAAGGCACGACCAATGGTGGATCCAAATGCTCTCAACCAATGAAGTTTTTTTCCATCATGAAGGGAATGGTATCTTTATACTCTCCCTTACTTTTACTCACTACAATTATTTTTTAAAAAAAATTATGCCACGTGTCTTGACTTCTACCATCATCATCATTTTTGTCTTAAGTCAATCTTGACTCTCCTTCGATTATGATTACCCTAAATTTTTGCTTCTCACTCCATCAATATTTCACTAATGGCGGATTTTGAGAATTTGAAGGATGAATAATTTACTTCTTCTACTACTATTATTATTAGAAACAGGGGAGACTATGACTTTTGATGTAAAATATTAAAGAAAGATAAGTAAACATTTACATGTAAACGAACTCGGTATCTACTTGTGGAAGAAGGAATATAAGCAACTTTTGAAGATCGAGTTTCAACACTTCGTGGTAAGGAAAAAATAAAGAAAGAAACATAACACTTTTTATTGACATTAATTAATGTATATATTTGTTTATGCAGATGCCACGTTTTTGTGGATGACAAGTTCATTTGAAAGGGATGCTCGTTTGCTACAAAATGGGACCAAAGCGAGGGGAAATGCAAGCATAACAGTGATCATTGAAACTGCTTGCACAAGAGAATTTAGTGACCTTGTGGCAGTAAAGAAAGTCTATCACTGGCTTTATATGAACATGCTCGAGTTCGATTTATCCAGATATATAGTTGGCCTCGAACATACGCTAAAAGACTTATGTTTTCATACGATTTTTGATAAATTAAGTTTGTTGTAATAATATATTGTTCCAATGACAGCTTTTGTACTCCTTGTTAAACACTCAAAAGATTTCAAGAAACGTGTGAAGATGAGAAGAAGATTTTAACCCTAGATGCAAACAACTAACAAATTTGTGAATGTAGTTACTGATAGCTCTAGAACCCATGTAGCATATCAAGAAATTATAGAAATATCGATATAAAGAATCACCAATCATCTATGTGTAATCTTCAAATTATGCAAAGAATTGGTAGGCAAGCTTAATGATATTTATGGACTCCCCTCTTTGTCTTCGCCCATTTTTATTCATATATATATATTCCCACAAGACAGTTCGGTTTATGCTTATGGATTTGCGTTGCATTACTTTATCTTGTTGATCCTGTATAAAGTTTCATTCGAGTATGTAAACTTGCATTATTTCTGCGTAAGTTTACTTGTTTGTTTTTATGATGCCATTTTAAATTTCTTAATTTGTACGTGAGCATGGTCTGTCGTTGTCTGGGCTTGTAATAGATGCAAAGATCGATGTCGACTATGATGGAAATGATTAATCAATGCAACAATTTCATTGGATCTTGGCCGAGCTACATAAGAGATAGGTGCAGTTGGCCTACATCCAAGTTTTGGTGCAACCCTGCACCTATCTCATATTCTCTTTTTTTTTTTTACTCACAAAAAAAAAATCCCATACTTTCTCTTTCTTTACTCGCAAAAAAAAAAATATTTTTTTTTTTTTAAAAAGATTATGCCACATGCATGGTCTCACTAGGTGTTGATCGGGTTGTATCCAGCTGCACCCAAGTTTTTTCTTTTCATAGGGGGAATGATTAGATTCAACTTGTACCTATCCTATATTCACGTTTATTCATTCATTTATTTTATTTTTGTTGATATGATTTAAATAAGTAGTTGTGCATATAATAAACACTTGTCAGTTGAGCTACGTTCATGTTGACATATAATTATAAGATTTTTTTTTATTCATTGTTGAAGAATAAATTTGGTCAAGAAACAGTCATAGACCCAACTTGAAAATCCCTATCTTGAGGCATTCTTAATTCTCATTTGATTATGATTATCCTAAATTTCTGTTTCTGCTTCCATCGAGATTTGAATAATGGCGGATGTTGAGAATTTTGAGGACTCTCTTTCAAGTAATCCACTATTCTTCTTATTCTTATTCCTATTAGTACAATCACGCTTATTATTTATTATTATTATTATTATTTTTTGTCTATGTTGAGATAATTTAAGTAAGCCATTATACTTTGAAATTGGATTCACTATATATATATATATATAATATATATAAACTTTCATGCTCTATGTCAGTCCCCTAATTCTTGCTTGGTAGATAAATGTTAGTCCTTTTCGTGGGTTGCTATTTCCTCAACTGTAATATGGGTATACTGTGTTGAGCTGGATTGGATTGATGTATTTTTGGCAACCTAAATACCCTAAATAAAGTTTCTAATCCATCAACCTTTAAAATTCAGATTAGGTTTGGATTGAGTTTGTGCAGGTCATAATTGTTTTTTTTTTTTAATTAAAAATATGTAAATTTATATACAACACATGACTGATAACTAAAATTTCATTAAAATTCAAAATGCTAAATATCAAATATGTAAGATATTTATTGCAAACTTAAAAAAAAGACAAATATCATATAATTTTAAAAAATATATTTAAAATTCACAAATTAATTGATACAAAGTAATCAAATTTTAAACAAATAGAAATATATATAGTATATTTTATTTTATATATATAAATTCGGGTTGGGTTGGGCCAACCCAATTTTTTTAGTCAACTCACGACCCAACCCAACAACTCCACCCAACAAAAATAGAAAAAGTTTAACCCAACCCAACCCAAAAACAAAACTAACCCAACCCAACCCTTATATTTTGGGTTGGGTAATCCGAGTTGTTCGAGTTATTCGAACACCCCTAACCTATACACGTAAGTTGTTTAAATTTTTTTACAAAAACAAGGTATTGGAATAGATGAAGAGAGAATAGCGGGCATGCTGGAGGCTACGACTTTTGATGTATAAGATTATAGAAAGATAAATAAGAGATGTATATAAACGTAATTTTTAAAAATAAAAAATCAAAATAATTATCAAGCGATGCTTCAAGCACATGGTCTTGGAGATTAGAAATTAAAATTGAAAAATGTTATAAAATATACTATTATTCCATTCAACTAAAACAAATCTCATACCATTTTAAAATGTTGAACACCAATTTAGTACTATAAAATTTTCAATTTGAATCTCATAACCTTTATTTGTTGTTAAAACAAACATAATTCTACTGATATAAGACACGTACTATCAACTTCAAAGATAGAAGTTTGATTCTCCCATTCTCCATTATGTCAACAACAACAACATTTTAAAAAAATTACAAATACAATAAAATATATTAGTGATAGACTATATAATTGATTGACTCATATCAGTGATAGATTTTATCATTGGTAGACTTTTTTTGGCAATATAATATATTATTGATAGATTACAAAAGTTGAATCTAAATTTTGTTTTATTTTACCATTTTTTATGCATGGTACTATATGCTAATACTTTGATTGATGGCTACATTTGCCACTAAAAATGACATTTTTTCTGGATCTCCATGAAAAGCCCAGAAATGAAGGTGATGATGGGCTTAGGCCCAAAGGAAGAGATGGAGCCCAAGATTGTGAACGAGTCATCTACAAGACAAAAACAGTGGAACAATCGACGCCGATATCTGTGTCTTGAGCTCTCAACGAATTACCCTCTCACACTTCTCATTGATCTTCCTCTTCTTCCTCTGCCAAATCGAGAGATAAACAAGAAGAAAAATGAGCGGCACCATCAAGAAAGTGACCAATGTTGCCTTCAAAGCATCCAAGAACATCGATTGGGATGGCATGGCCAAGCTTTTGGTCTCCGATGAGGCTCGCAAGGAGTTCTCATCCCTTCGCCGAGCCTTCGAGGAGGTTAACTCAACCCTTCAAACTAAATTTAGCCAGGTCCGGAAGATTCCAATTTCTCTCCATTTTTTCTCTTGTTATTTTCACGGTTGCTAGATCTCTCCCCTTTTGTTTGGTTTTTGTTGATGTGGGTTGATTTCGTTTGGTTTTAATGTTTCGAGATTGCTCTTATTTTACTTGTGTTTTTTCAATCAATTTTTATAGTTGGGTTTAATTTGGTCTTCGTTTCGTGCAAATCCGGTGCGACTTTCTTCTTAATCGGTATATTAATAACTGAGAATCTAATGTTTCGTTTTTTGTGGGTTGTAGATAGGTTAATGTTGATTTAGTTGTGGTCTGTCTGATTGAGGAAGATCGTTCAGAGTAGAATTGGAATTTAGAAAACAAAAATGTTTCTCGTTGTAAAGGAAACATTCGGACTTGTTTGGATCCAGAAACTGCTATATGCATCAGATGATCAGAACAGGTTGAATAATTCATTATTGCAGCAATCCTAAGGTCTCATAAACTTAGTTGAGCAATGTCTATCTTATATGAAAATGGCAAATCATAACTATTGGTATCAGATGTGGATTACTTGTTGCATATAGTTCAAGTGCAAATCGGAGTGTTGGAACATGGCTAAAATAGTAAGATGTCAGCATTTCTCTTATGAGTTATAGGTTTTAATCACTCCCTTGTGCGTGTGTTTTTAAAAAAAGAAGTGCCATTGGAAGCTAAATTGATTGCTCATAAAGATGACCCTGCTAATTTTGTACTTTTCTTTTCTATCAGTAAACACTTTAATGACTAATGAGTGCTTTTAATTGCGTCGAGTTGCCGTTGATAAAGTGAAATTTCCCTCTCATGAGGAAAGGATTGATTTTATTCTTACTGAGTTTGCTTGAAATTTGCAAGACTTGCATTATTATAAACTGTTTATCTCTGTGTAGGAACCAGAGCCCATAGACTGGGAATATTACAGAAAGGGAATTGGATCCCGCTTGGTGGACATGTACAAAGAGGCTTATGACAGTATGCTCTTTGATTCACTTGTTATTTGAAGTTCATACTTCGATTTTTTCTGTGCAATATTTAGACCAGGCGATATTGTGATTTTTTAGCACAAGGTTTCCTGTGATGCTTCTCTAATTTGAGTCTTCAAAGATAGCGTTTCTTGGTTGGGCAGTTTTCGGGATCAATGATCATATACATACATTGTTAATTTGAGAATTTTGTATTTAGACGGCTAGCGCATATCAGTGAATCAGTCACTAAAATTTTTAAGTGGTCCTTTTAGCTCGGTGGATGTCACACTACCCTATTGCTGAAATTCTGTGATTGAAGTATTTACAACATTTCTCTTTTACTGGATAACATTTTGCCTTCTATTGTGTGCAAGAGAACCTAAAAGTTTTCTGAAACTCTCGTTCTAATGGGCCAAAAATCTTGTTGTCACAATGTAATTTGCTTGAATTTAGCTTTTCTCCCACATCTCCCACATATAGAATGGGACTCGGACATTGTCATCAAGATGCCAGACTGATTAACCATAGTTTTGCATCGTCATAAAATTACAAAGCAATGCCCTTTATGATATCTTGTCTTTCATATTCCTTACAATTTGGTTGATCTGCTTCATTTTTAGGCATTGAGATCCCCAAATTCGTAGACACAGTGACTCCACAGTACAAACCTAAATTTGATGCACTGGTAAGCACTAGTTATATTTTAGTCGTTCTGCATGTGTTGCTCTCTGCTAGATGCTTCATTTATTGTTTATGTGGCAGCTGGTAGAATTGAAGGAAGCTGAACAGAAATCCCTAAAGGAGTCTGAGCGGTTGGAGAAGGAGATTGTTGAAGTTCAAGAAATGAAGGTAATGGAAAAGAAAAGCTCATTTGATTTCCAATTTTGTAGAAGAAACAAATTCTCACACCCTATTTTTCTCATCAGAAAAAGATCAGCACCATGACTGCTGATGAGTACTTTGTGAAGCATCCTGAGCTGAGGAAGAAATTCGACGATGAAATCCGAAACGACTACTGGGGCTATTGACTGGAAATTAAGGTTGAAGCACCACCAAAGTTTCAGAATTTAATTTCATAACCCTTCAGGGACTTGTTTTGCTGCAGATGTTTGGTCAGTAATAAAACAAACCAGATAGTTCCTCTGCAATTTGGTTGGATTTGCTTTCAGAATCATGGTGACGAAATTGATTAGAGAAACTGAGTTTTTCCTTGAAATGATATTGTGAGAGTTCCAAATAACTCTAAGGTACATTGTCATGGAAAATGCATTTTTTTTAATGAGATTATATTAGCTTTCTTATCATTCAAAGATGGATAAGGAGGTGTTGCAAAGCTAAATTCATGGAGTTCAACTGTTTGGTGGTTACAATTTCATGATTAAGCTAAAGTGAAGTGAAACTAGGAAAACATAGAATTGATCCAAATATACAAAGAGTTGATTTCAAACTGCGGCAATGCTTATGGGGTATTTCAAACGTTATATTACTGAAACGCAATGGACAAACTTTGTAATATCTATATTATCAACTTCAGATTACATTATAAGCAATCAACAGCAAAAATTCGATCCCAGCGATATGTACATTAATAGAACATGTATGTATCTATCTATGTAAAACTTGAAACACTTGGAAGACAAGGGGGCTGGCATAAATGTACAAAAATGTGCACATTAATAGACCATGTATGTATCTATCTATGTAAAACTTGAAACACTTGGAAAACAAAGGGGTGGCTGGCATAAATGTACAAAAATGTGCAACTTGATATTTGTTCGGGCAAAATACATTCAGCATGTATTTATATATATATAGAGAGAGAGAGATATTTAGATCTAAATTGCCAGAAGGGAAGCTCAAATGTCTACCCAGAAAAAATTGAAAAGCTAAGAAAAGTTCGATTGAAACTTGAAAGTAACATCAAGTCTTGAAGAAAATGGCAGTGATGTCGACAGATGAAAATCCATCCAACTGATTTCTGTGAAAATATAGTGAGGAAAAAGAAAACCCAGAACAACCAGAGGGAGTGTGCGGGTTTTACGTGGACAAAATGCTTCGAAACCACGACCTTTATGACGGGATCCAAAAAGAGGAGGGGAGTGAGGAGTTTAACCAGAACCAGCTGCGGCTTTCTTTTGAGACAATTGGTCAGCTGCTGCTACCTCTTCATTTTTGTCCATTGCTTTCCTTGCTAGTTCATAGCCTGCAAAGTTCATGGCACCCAAAGGCGCAATCCAGAAGAACCTAGGAACTGCTCCTTTGAACAAGCCGATGGGGCCTTCGTGGCGAAGAATTGAAACGAAAACGAATGACATTGATACTGATCGACCTTGAGCTGTCATCATTCTTGTCTTCATCACATCGAAAGGTGTTGTAACAACAGCAGCTAGCCCGCCTGACAATGCCCCAACTGCAATTGTTTCCCATGGCTCAAGTTCTCGTGAAAGAAGTTTCTCAGCAGCCTTTTGAACAAACAGTAAAGAACGTGTCAATGACTCACCATTGCAAATACACAGTCGCCTCAATAACTAGTGGTAGATCTAAATGAATGGATAAAATAGCTGTCAGAGTACAACAATTGAGACATTTTGTTTGAAAATTGTGTACATTTTCATTTTTCTTTGATTGGAAACACAAATTCATAGGAAAAAAAGTACTAATAAGTAAATAAATAAATAAAAAGGGATAGGGTTCAAGCGGAAAGGTTCATATAAGAATCCCAAGTTTTGGCAACAGAATGGAACTACCCTTGGAGGAAGGTGATTTTCTTTTCATGGCAACTAAAGAGACCCACCAACAACTCTCTCCAAATACATGTCATTCAACAGTAGAATAATAAAAAGGGGATTGCAGATGTTATACCTATACGGAAGGTTTATACCATGGTCAGAAAGGCGCTCATCTAGTAACTTGTAAACCCCTTACACACCCAAAAAAAAAAAAAATGACAACTATCACGGAAATTCTTTGTAAAAGTTAAAACGGTAAGTACACAGGTTTTCAAGATACTAGGGGTAAAGGTATGCATGACTCGGTAGTCTTTGTTGCTGCATCCCTTTGGTTGGTGGTTATTTTATCACTTTGTGGATTTTCCTCATTCAATGAATCGTGTCAGATCGGGTTACGAACATTTTACCCTTAAGTGGGTTTCTTATCTTATCCCATCCACTGCCAGTACCAAGGGAATATTTATTTCTTGGTCTAGAGGGAGAAACTTCTAAAAGCTTCAACATAATAATCCTAATGAAGGAACAGATGGAGATTATGAGTTTGATATTGTTCCAAGTGTCAATACCAAAAAACATCCTACTAATAAGAACCTTTCCTTTTCCTACCACGTTCATATACACACACAATGGCCGAGGCAGGGTGGAGGATAGGGCTAAGCCAAGGGATCTGCTTTCTCCTTTTTATTTTTCAACTCAATCAAGGTGAAAGAGTAAGGTATTTTCTTCTATGTATAAAATATGCTAAATGATAAAATCTGATAAAGGCCGATCTTATTTATTAAGACAATAAACCCGTTAGTTACGCTTCCACATCAAAGTTAGCTAGAATAATTCATTCTGTCTGTTTTCTTTGCTTTAATGCCTATTGGTGTTCCAAAAGTACCTTTTCGAAGTCCCGGAGAAGAAGATGCATCGTGGGTACTGATGATACAATCCTTTTTTGTGGGGATGGTTAAAGAATGGTTCTCTTCAAAGTGACTAGTGGGTTACGACCTTACTTGAACAGGATATGTTCTATAAGTCGTACATATGTATCCTTGAGTTCTAAAGCAACTAAGGTTATGAAATGGCCTCAAGTTTAAAAGTGAAGTTTGAAAGTGTGTTGCTTGCAGACATAAGAAGAAGAGACTTAACATGAGTCTTTAAGCCAAGTTATTGTCCCATTTCCCAGAAAGATGGATTAGGTGGTGGTAGACCTATATTTTCAAGCCATTTGTTTAAAAATTTCATACGGTTTGATCATGGATCTAAAAATGATGAGTAAATAGACTACAACAAAGGATTGCTACAGAAAATATGTAATGAAAGATTTTGAAAAGAGGTTGAAAGATAGAATACAATTACATACCTTTTTGGATTCAGCATAAAGTCCCATGCCGGCAACATAGAATGGAACTTCCCTACAAAGAGTGGCACCAGTCCCACGGAAAAACCCCTTCAGGCCATCTTGGTTCCAAGTCCCCAGAATGGCCTGTCCTACATTGTCAAAGAGTCCTGCCTGCAACCTCTGCTTCAATACCTCACATGGGATCCGCACTGCAGTTCCCAAAAATGTACTCCAGAACGATGCAAGGGATTGGACCTACAAGAAATGATGAGTCATTAGGAATATAAGAGGACCATGGTGCATCATACTGGGTCGCAGAACACATCCTAAATCGAATGAAAAAATGGGGGCAATGAGTCTGTAATGTATGTGTATCTAAGCAGAAGAGTGCATAACGTAATAGTCAAATCGTAGTTCTTAATAATTTTATACATCTTTGAGGAGAAGCTTTGGGATTGTACTGAAGTACATAACCATGTCATTTTCAAGATTTACCTCTATTTACTTCATTTCTTTACCGTGTATGACAATACGTGAATAACACTAAAAAATGTAAGATTCTCTGAGGATCAGCATGTCTACAAGGATACCTCACTTTGTTATATATCATATAACAACTTGCCTATAATAAATTAGTCAGTTTATTAAGGCAGATAAACTAGCAAAGATGGTAACTTTATGTATAATCAAAATAAAGGACTTCAAATAACTGTATAGTTTTCCAACCTTCAAGATAAGTAGATGTTGCTATCTTACGTCCGCAAGAAAGATATATTAATATCTCCACCAAGGCATTAAATTTTACGGATGCAAGTTGCACATGCCATAGAGATACATGAAGATGCAAGTCATACTCACCACTCTTAGTATTCGAACACCTCTTTTAGTATTCGAACAACTTATAATGAAGGTTCAAATAAAATATACAAGAGGAAGGGTGTAAGGAAAATCAAAAGCAACCATCTAGAGAAAAGATCAGGACCAGGCTCAGTACATAGAGAAGTCTCTCCTAAGGACCGGGACACTAGTGTTCTTGAACTGGATTCGTACCTTTCGATTTACACATATTCCAAATCCCTACCAAGTCAGCTAAGCGTATTAAGGGGATCCTATAGGTATTTGGGATGATATTGGGGATTTGAGGAATGGCTCTCACCCGGTGATTTCATTGTCTATTTCATTATTGAGATACTATGGAGGTGTGGCATGGGAAACATACAAATGAGGAGCAATGTGGTTCTCATGGGGAAAGTCGTGGAGATTTCCTCATGAACCTGAAGTATTGAAGCATTTGGTAGTTGCTGGCAAATATGTCGATGTCTTTTGGTATTTTTAACTAACAGTAGCCATCCCTGGTATAGTATCATCCTTCATTCTAATCTCAAGTCTAGGTTCCAATAATCCTAAAATGAGATCTTTGATCTACTTCCAAAGTGATTTGAAAAGGAAGAAATTGGAAAACAAATCAAGGAGAGGGTTAATAGAGTAAAATGAAATTCGACACTGGATTCAACTTAATGTGCCTGTAGCTGGCTGAATCTCTCCAAAAATTCAGTTTTTCCTCTCTTTTTTCATGATTCGGATACTTAAGCTTCCTTTGTAACTTTGTCAATTACAAATGTTGTTTGTTATAAAAGTAAATAATGACAACCATACAGTGGAATCTAAAAATCACCTGTATGTCTGGTAGTGTCGGAGCTACATTTATCAGAAGAAGTTTAGTTGCTTCAAATATTCCAGTTCGCAAACCATGACTACAAGATTAAAGAGATAGCGTTAAGAGTTGATATCAGTATGGTACATTAAAAAAAAAAAAAAAAAAAAAAAAAAAAAAAAAAAAAAAAAAAAAAAAAACTCTATCCCATTAATGTTGCCTTGGCGAAAAGAAAATAACCTTGAAAACTGTCCTAGAATGGCAGGGATTGAGCCGCGGTACAGACCTCGCACACCTATCTGTGGAATCCTGGATATGATTTCAGGGAAAGTCAATGATGATGCCTGTACGCGAGTCTAAAAACCATGAAAAAGAAAAAAAGTCAAGATGAGCATATCGTTGAGGACAGATCAAACCATCAACATCCAAGTGTGAACTTAAAAAAAGGACCAAAAAGGAATATTTTTCTTAGAAAAGTATATCAAAATTGGAGAAGTGGAAAAATCTAAGCTAGATGTATTAAAATTGGTTCAAAGAATTTACCTTAATTGTATCGATTGGAAACATTAAAGAAGTAGACAGAGCACAAGAAAGACCCCCAGCCAATGCAGATCTTAGAACACTGCCAGCAGGTATTTCCACAGGCGGTGGAACAGCAACAACCGTAGCAGCTTCAAACCAGATACTCCTGTATCAATTATTAAAGAAGTTATAATGTTAAAAATCTTGGTAAATCATTAAAAAAAAAAAAAAAAAACACTAAATTCATACTCAATATAAAGATTAGCAAGTAATAAGCATTGGCTACCTACAAATACTATAACGTAACCAATTTTATGAACAGCAACAACGTAGCCATAAGAAAAGTAAAGGGGGCAAAAAAAGAAAAAAGGGCCACACGAGATGGATCATAAACCTTTAAGTTCAGATATCATATAATTATGACAAAAGCACAAATCACATATAGCAATTATAATATTTGTAATTACTCTATATGTTAATTCTCAACAACTAGAGTCCACTAGTAAGTTTCTGGCTCAAGGCTTGTTTCTTATATAAATCTTGTCTATTTATACTTTACTTTTATGCTAAATAAAAGTTGGTCTTTCCATCCAATAAACAGATTTTTTGTTTAAAAAGAAAAACTCAATTAGGGAACAACATTGCATAATGGCTAAAAACACCAAGGGTCAGCATAAATGTTGAATATCCATTCAGCATGAAGAGCACTTGGAATATAAAATAAAAAAATCTAAGCAGCAGCCAACACATCAACATTTACTGTTTCCAAATACTTAGATGTTGATTCGAATCAGATGATTCTCCATAGCGATCAATTAGAATAAATCCAAAAATCTCACTCAGGTTCTATTTTAACCATGCACTTCATATGATTATCTCAAGAAAATATATCATCCAAGCAGACTAAGTTGAGTCTTTTTGGCTAATAAGTTTCAATTACTCTATGAACACCGGAAAAATAATAATAATATAAGTAAATCATAAAAATCTTTTTCCCTCTCTTTCTTTCTTATATTTATAGTTGAAAGAAACTCGCAAAAGTCTGACCATGAGATGTACCTTAGAATCTTAAATAAAAAATCTAACTTACCGTGGATCTTCTTGCAGTCGATCTGAAGGAAGAAGCAACATAAAATTTCGAAAATGTCCGTATGAGATAGATTCTTCAGTGTCTGCATTAAGAAATCGCATCATAGCAACAGCATTGTCTTCATTGGCAGGGAGTCCAGCATTCTTAAGTGATGCCAATATTTCACTTTTTTGCAAAGTCCCTGACTTGCTGAGACAGAGAGAAGTATATGCACGTAGAATGGTTGGTTCCTTCTGTTCCATGAAGGACAAAAATTGCTTCCAACCAAATGACTTCGAAAATATGTGACTTCTAGTGCGATTCATGAACTCCCGAGCATATCGTTTGGGCAATTTTCTCTTTCTAATTGCAATTTCAAGGTCCTCCATAGTCACTTGGCCATCACCGTCCCTATCCAGCTCCTCAAAGAACCTCCTTCCTATATAAGAGCATTAAGTTGGTAAACCTTTTTTCCCCTTAAATTAAGTACATGAACCGATGGAATTAGGAGATAGTAGGAGAGCTGTGACATAAATGCATATCAAGCATGTGTGCCCATGCTAAGTAAGGAGAGAGAGAAAAAAAAAAGGGAAAAAAACCCCACAAAAGGGAGAGGGAGAAGGTGACACCCGGAGAATATCTACTTTCAACTCAAAAGACAAACTACATCAATTCTTTCAGTTATGACCATTAGAGCTCCTTACTTTTCAGTTATGACCATTAGAGCTCCTTACTTGTCATTACAAAGGCAGGTTTATAATTGCCTTCCTTGATGTGACAAGACAGAAACTCGCTAAAACCATGTGCACAAGCTAAAGTTAATAAAAGAGGAACATAAAAGTTGACAAGTTCTTGACCGATCTGTTAGATCCCTGGATTTTCCTTGGTACAAATCCATCTCCTCACTCTAAGGTAAAAGTTCCAAGAAGAGCGTGATTAAGAAATAACAAAGAGAGCAGCCTCAATGCACATCATTGAATTTAAACATAACGATGACAAGATAATTACTTCAAATAGCTTTAAACCTGAAAGTGTACTATGTTTAATGCAAAAGAATATGAACTGTTTGAGCATACCTTCAGCCTCTGTGTATCTGAAGAAGTCCTGAACTGAGATCAATTTCTTTTTGTCTGGATAATCTTTAGAAGACCGCCCTACTTGTGGTAAAAGCTCAATAAGCTCGGTCAATGACACAGTAGATAATGTAGATCTCAAGCGTTCAACATTAGAGAGAGGAATGCTAAGAATACCACTCGCTAGTTTTTGTGGTGAAATTCCACTAGTTTCTTCCCTACTCTGAGCAGATACCCCATCATCCCCCTCGTTCACAGAAGAACTGACTCCCACTATGCCTGATGGAACACCTCCAACTCTTGCAAACCTCAAGTTCCCGAAAAACCCATTTACTTCTGCTTTTCGACCTTCCCAAATGCTTGCCACAGCCTTGAAATGATCAACCTGAGGGGACAATGGTGACTGTGGGGAAGTATCATAGCACTTATCAACATTTCCTGCCCCGTGAAGATCGAACTTTTGAAGATTCTGTGTCAACTGATCAAAAACAAAACCTATTAAGCACTCAAATGGCACATGTTTTCCTTCATCGTGCCTCAAACTTTCCTGAAATGGTTTATTATGCTGCTTCTCCTTCTGCCTTCGTTTTGACTCACGTGAAACTTTTTGCTTCGTGCACAAACCTATCTTTTCCTCCTCATCCGTTTTCTGTAATCGCTTCTTAATTGTTTTAAAAGGGCGGGGAAGTGCCTGAACAACATTGTTAACCAACAAAGACCAAGAGACTGCAAACTGCAAGCAGTTCGCACAAGATGCCTCCTCCTTAGCCAAATCTTCCTCTTTCAATGCACTATCAGAAGCCTCCGAATTCACCGACTTCCGCGAGAAGTTTCCTAAGAAAGCCTTTACTGGAACGTTAATGGATAAACCTTGCTTCCGTTTATCCCCAGCAACATAAGGACCCCGTACCTTCGTACCACAGATCTCACCTTGGCTCTGCTTATCCTCATCCTTAGGTCGCAAAATCAATCTTATGAAATTTTCCTCATTCTTATGCCCCGGTAAACAGTACTCAAGATCCTTCGCTACTTTCCGGAAGCCCAATTCGACAGGCGAAAGCGCTTCCTTAACAACTTGAATCGAGTTGAAAAAAGATTCGATTGGGTCATTAGCAGACACCATTACTAACAACTCCTAAACTACACAAACTTTCAACGAAATCACCGAACTGCTCCACAGACACCAGCAATCCAAACAAACACCATTTACACAAATAAAAAAAAGAAATTTATATATATATTAAAAAAAAAAAGAAAAGTAGAAAGCTAGATGAAATTCACAATCAACGAATCCGAAAGAACCATTACCAGGCGGTGTGGATAAGCGATTGAAGAAAATAAGGAGGGCGATAATTGAATCCGAAACCGATAAAACCCAAAGAGACGGAGTTGAAATCGAAGCGTACCACACATTTCGGCAAAGCTCAAAAGCAATCCATTTGTGGATAAAGAAAGAGAGAGAAAAAGGTTCTAGCTCGCCATTGTAGCAGAGAATGAAAGAAAGATGAGAAGAAGACGAGTGGAATTTGGGCAACGGCTTTGGTTTATGCTTTGTTAGAGAGACGAGTGGCAGACGAAGCAGAAGAAGAAGGAACCAGCAGTTGAAGACTGAAAAGCCTATCATTTTTTGTGTTTTATTTATTTTTATAATATGGATTATTTATCCTTTTTATTTTAATTTTGTTTTCAACATAATTTAAATAACTCAAACTAACAATATAAATTTATTATGTTATTATCTCTTAATTAAATTACAAATCTTTTTATGTTCAAATGGATCATTAGTCTCTCTGGTCTGATTTTATCATTTTCTTTTTATTATATCGGATGAAGGAATTAAAATTTTAACCTCAAAATTGATAATACGAATAATGATTGAATCTATAAAATATTAAGATCCAATTGATAACCATTTCGCTTTTTATTTTTAATTATTGAAAATTAAGTCTACAAGCCAAAATTTGAAGGCTAAAAAAATAACTTTTAAAAGTTTATCTTTAAAAAAAATATAGAGAAAATATGTTTAATTTTAAAAACTACAAATAAAAAGCGAAATAATTACTAAATAGGTCTAAATAATTTTAATCAAAACTGCTATTTATTTTAAGGGGTAGGTTTTCATATGTTTTGTTCACTAATCCATAGCTTAGCCTAATTTGGAATTTAGTCAAAATTTGTTAGTACATTTTAACTTTAACAAATGAATTCTTACATCATTTTAAGCACGAAATTAATTATAGTTTGATAAATTCAGATATTCTATATTTGTTCATATTTTTATTTCTATATTATTATAATTAAAATTTGAATCCATGCACACCTTTTTTTTTTTTTTTTTTTACTTGGGTAAGAGTTATTTAAATATATTGAGTAGTGTAAAATTATATACAGATGTAAGAATCAAATATGCAGTAGAACTGCTTTTCATTAAATTCGAGTTGATTTCATATGCTCATCTTCCTCCTTTATTCACAAATTATTAAAAAAAATAGTTACATGATAATATCAGAGTTTAAAATTATTCGTTTGAAATTTTAATGGCTACGATCAATTTTTTTTTTAAGGTATAAGTTGATATTTGTGTAAAAAGAAAAACAAAATATAAATAATAAAATGAGATAGATGAAACTTTTCAAAATTATGACCAACTCCAAAGTTCCAATACCCTCCCAGTCATTGTTTGAACTATATATATATAATATATATACACACACTTTTATTTATGGAAATTTGTTAATGGCGATATAAATAATATTATTTTTATTATTTAATTTTTTGACAGCGGGAGATTGCTTTTTAAAGAAATGAAAGAGGGGAAGGGATAAAAGCTGACGTAAGGGCTTTGTAGGACGGGAAAAGGAACCTTTGAACATTGGGCTCTCAGTCCGGTTTTTCGCTCTCGTTATTTTTTATTTTTATTTTTAAAAATTTTAAATTGGAGGAGTTCCAATACTTATCCATATCCACATGACATTTATTCATTTAATGATTTCTTTTTATTTTTAAATACTTTTACAATTTGCATCCAAGTCCCTCCATTTATTCTTTTCAATTTAATATATTCATTTTTTTTTAGAATTAATTACCACCCATTTTAAAGGTCCAAAATGACAAATGATCTAGTTTTTGAAAAAAATAATCAAATGCCCATTTACTGATGTCATGATTATGTGAAGTTACGGTATTGCCTTTCTTTTTCCTTTTGTCTCATCTTCTTCGGCGTGAGAAATCTTCCTCTGCATGTCGTCTTTTTCTTCTCTAGCTTCTTTTCTTCTGTACGTCTTATTCTTCTTATTCGACATGGCAAGTCGACGGAAGCAGCTCCGATGCGACCACTTCGATGAGTAAAAGTGAGAAAGATGAGTGATTTTGTGAGTGGGGAAACGAAGAGAGAGCAAGGCGAGCGAGAGCGAGAGACATAGTGATTTGTGAATGGGAAAAAAAAAGAAAAAAAAAAAAAAGAAGGGAGAGCGAGACGAGTGAGAGCAAGATTACTTTTTCGCGAGCGGACAAGTATATTTTAGTAATTTCACCCGAACTTGACATTGGCAAATGGTCATTCAACATTTTTTTCAAAAAAAGCGTAAATTAAGCTAACTTAGGCATATTTTACTGATTAAAACATTATTATCAACTTCCACGATCTAGTATCATGTTCGAAGAAGATTTCCTAAATAATTTATGCTAATCTATTTCAAGTTGTCTTAATGATCACTCTCCTTCTATACTCTCCATCACCAAATAGCATTCAACAAGCTTCAAGAAGAGGCATCTACGTGATTAGAAGTGCCAATTAGAGATGTCTATTTTGAAGGAACCCTAAGGTCCACTACGAAAGTGGGGATCGGTTCAAAGTTTTAATTTGCATATTTTGATTCTGTAATTTTATATAGAACATAAATTTACAAAACCAAAATATGCATTATTTAAGAAATTACAGCATGCAAGAAATAAGGTGAAAAAAGGGGTTTGGGTTTCAAGAAAACTTACCCTTCATGAATCAAAATCTTCTTCACGAAAACCTTTATCCAAAACGATCACGAACAATTTGTATAGTCACAAATGCCCAAAGATGACACCACTAATGGGAGCCTTCTTTGGTAGAGAATCCTCAAGAGGTGTGGGCTCTGAGATTTTGAAAGAGAGAGAAAGTAATTGAGAGGAGCATAGTAGTTTTTGGGAAATTACAGAGAGATCTCTAAAATATAGAGAGAGTCCTCTTGTTACAAAAAAAAAATATTCTGTAGAGAAGATTATCACCACGAGAAAAAAAAACCTACCCCTCACTACACGAGTTTAAGAAAGGAAGAGAATTGATTTCCCTTCCTTTAAAATTAAAGTTAAAATTAAAATAAAAACAATTTCAATTTAAATAAATATACATTATATATATATGATAATTAACTTTTTTTATATATATAACCATATGTTATATGATATATAATACATAACTCATAGTTTAATATTGTATAAACTCCTTTGTATAGAACACTCCCGCTCACATGTCTCTACATGAATGATAAGGACCAAATCATTTGTAGCACTTTATAACAATTGTAACATCTACAAAGTGGGTCGTTTTCGTAGTGTCACCAGGTTAAGGTATCCAGCCTTGTCCATCTAATACAGATCATTTAGGTTATCACTTTAACGTGATCCATCTGTATGCCTCTACATACATGTTTAAGCTACAAATGATAACCTTAAATGTTAGTTTACTGGTTATATGAGTTAATGCTACTAAATGTCAAATAAAACATCTCTTATTTGATTAAATAAATAAATTATTTTTACGTTACAATTACAAACTACAGGATTCACAAGATTTAGGACATCAACCTCAACACATTTAACCCGCAAGGTATGTGTGCCCCAATCCCCGTGGAAAATTTCGCAGGGATGGGGAATGAAATGGGTAGCGGGGATAGGGGACGGGGAGTTATCCCCAGACTCGCCCCGAATATATCTCTAGTGACAATACATATGTCGATGCTATGTTATCAGCTTCTGATGCTTCATGATGAAAATGATCTCGTAGTTAGATTCATTAATATATTATTTCATAACACGTGTTGGTGGCATTATTAAAACAATAAAGTATATTAGAATGTGTTTGGATTACATTTTCAAGTGTTTAATTTAAAAAATAAGTTACTTGGAAAGAAAACTGAGTGTTTGACAACCACTCAAAATAGATTTTCAAGTGTATTTTAATTAAATTTTATCAAAAGTGTTTAAATAAAAATGAATTTTTTGAAAAATATTTTTTTCTTAAGTCAATCAAAACGGACTTTTAGAATAGTTCAATGGTCAATCTAACACTTAAAAAAAAAAAAAAACACTTTCATCAATAATCATTAATAATAGAGAAGTGTGGTAAATTTTAAGGATTGTAATAAAAAAAATTTAAGAAAATACCGGGACTATATTGAAAGTTAGAAAGAATAAAGTACGAGAATTAAATAAGTAACTTAATAAAGAAATCAATGCGCCAAAAAGAAAGTGTAAAATGAAATTCATATCCACGTGTAAGAAGATGAGTGGAGGACAAATATATTTTATCGGGCAATGCTCCACGTATCTCTATCCTTTTTTCTTTTTGGATAATGATTTTGGAGGAAGCAACCAAACCTACCTTATTAATAATGCATACGTTTACTTTACATTTATTTATTTATTTTCATTTGGGAGAATAAGATGTTCCAAACTTCCAACAAAATTAAGAAATAACTGAGGAATCTTAATTCTTAATTATTTTTATTAATATTTAAGTTTAAAAAAATTGTCTCAAAACTTAAAAAGTTTGATTTTATTTGATTCATGAACTTTTAAAATTATAATTTTGATCGGTGTTCTTTTAACTTTTGTAAGATTCATGGATTTGACATAATATTTAGAGTTTTCATTAGATACAAAATTGAAAGTTTAAACACCTATTCTTATTTCACATAAAATTGAAAGTGTACATGTCTCTTAGATATCTTCAAAAGTTCAATGACCAAATAAATACAAATTTAAAAAATTTATGAACTATACTTGTAATTTAGCAAATAAATTTTAAAAAGTTATATTTTTGCGAAGGTCTCACATTTAAATTAAGTTGACTCTATTTTCAATTCAATGAACCAGATTTAATTGTAATGTATTTTTTAGTACAATAATTGCAAGGTAGGGGATTGAACCGTCTATTGAATTAAGCTCACTTTGGCTAATGTATTTTTTTATTTCATTTCTAAATTAGCTTCGATAAACATAATATTAAGACTCCTTAAACAAAACATAATATTAGGAATTTTATCATGATTAGTACATATAGTTTTTCCTTTTGATCGAATTATTCTAATTTCCATTATGTAAGTAGGGGTCCAAGTGGATTTATGAAAAATTGTACTTTTATTATGTGACATCCTCCCCTTAAAATTGAAAAAAAGTAATAACATCTAAAAAGTAATAAAAGATGTTAGAAAAAGAAGTTTATAAAAAGATGTAAGATTTGTCACCTAAAAAATTTTTTAGGTTAAAAATAACAGTTTTCCAAATATAAAGTTGACTTCTAGTTTTGTTTAATCATAATTGATTTTTAAGAATCTACAAAATCAAAGATTATTCATTTGGATGTTCATTTTATCCTAATGACAACTCATCCATAACAAGTGGAGGATTGAAGAGTTGAAGACAAAAACGATCTACATGATTAGTCGTTTGAGGATAATTATCTTTTTAATGACGGTTCATAAGCAAAAATTTGAAGCTAAGACGGGACTTTTATTTTTTGCCCACATCAGATGATGTTGAAAGAACAACTAAAAAGAGGGCTTGGTTTTCTAAAAGAAAGGAAATCAAATATAAGAGATTTTCTTTATAAGTTATTTCTTAGAAAGATTATCATTCATAAAAATAACCAACCCAACTTTGTCAACATAATACATCAGTTTTCACATCATTCATAAAACTGTACAATGTCAACCTGAATATAACTAAATTGGATTAGACGTATATTTTCAACGAGTGGTCAAATGTTCACATTCCTGCCAACTCAACACGTTGATGAACTAAAAATAATAATACATATATAAAAAATAAAAACAGCATATTAAAAAAAAATGCCATTCTCAAGGTTGCGCTTGTTCCAGATAAGCAAAACGAATACGATAACTAATATTGCTGATGTCCAATCAAAGCAACAATATCTTATATTCAAAATAATAATCCCAAAGACAGTCCCTTTGATTATGACTATTTCCCAAAAAAAAGAAAACCAACATAGAATTCTCCACTTAGATTTCTGAGAATCCAATGACTAGAATACAATATAACCAATCTATAATCCATGATAAGAAAAGAAAGAAAACATAAACTTGACAAAGGTTGCTGTACAAATTCAAATCACTAGAGACTGAAAATAGAAAAATGATAAATGTCTAAAGAAAACGCATACAGATAACTTGTCCTGGTAGAGATTAGATAAGTGAATGACTATGAAAAGACAATATTGTTCCATGACTCCGATTATGGGATGCACTTCACAATCATACTTATTTTAATGTTCAAAGGAACTTTCAGCATTAAAGTCAACTTCAAGTCTAAACATTGTATCTTTTTTTCTCAGACTAAAGGAAATAAAATCGATTGGTGAGCATAGCGTTTGGCAGGTTGTTTGAACTTTTGAAGTATATTTGGAAAAGAAAGTTTTCCCCCCCTTTTTTGCAGGGATCCTAAAATTAAAGCAGCGCACCTCATTAAAATGCTGATCCACTGCTTTTTGATTTTCCGAGTAGCACATCCTTAGCTTCATTGATCTTAGAAGCAAGATAATGACTGCCACCAGCATCAGGATGGTTTGCGATCATGACCCTTCTATGTGCTTCCTTAATCTTATCTGGAGTTGCATTTTCTCTGTTAACCATCGAGGATAACTTTGGTCAATCATTACACAAAGTAAGCTACTTAATGGCGTGAATGAAACAATTGATAAATAAATACACTTCTTAGTGTTCTTTCATTCATCAAGATGTTTATGGTGGAAAAGTTGGTACAAGCCTACCAGTAGTACATCTGTTTTCGCGAGAATAAGGACAACATATGAAAGTGGATATTGCTCAAGAAGCCATGTTTTCAATAGAAATTCGAACTCATGTACAGAAGCATTGCTTTCTAGACGTGTCCTAAAAAAGTAAGTAATTTTACAATCACTTCATGGAACATCAGAATCAATTATCTTGTTGGTGTCTCACTGATCTCTCTACTCAAAACAAATGATCCAGATAATATGTTTCCCAAGGGTCGGATCATGAAATGTAAAGGAAAGAAGAAATAAATAAGCAAAGATTCTCATTGTTCTCAGAGGGCAATGTAAACCAATGCCTGGACCAAAATATAAGGCTTAGAAAGAATGAAAATATTCCTAAATGACCATATTTGAGCCATAAGTTACTGATTGGATTCTCTTATGTAAATACTTATGTGATCATTAACTGCAAAGAAACCTGAATGTCTTTAAGATCCCTACTACTCAAGTAAACTATGCCGAGTTATGAACTTAAAAAGACCAGGTTATCAAAATAATTAAGATGCAATGTCATAACATCAAGAGTGATGGAAGATCAATAACCAGCAAAAATTTAGTTATTTATTTACGAAGATGAAATACAAGTATGTTGGACTACCTAATACCAAGAATAAGAGCTGCTTCCCTCCTCGTCATCGTAGGATAGAAACCACCTTCATAGAATTTGCGTGATCTAGCTTGTGGTGGCCGTGACTTGAATGCTTGCCAAGCTCGAATTCCATATCTACCAGCAAGAGCTGCTGCAGCTACTGCAAGACCAGCGAGGAGTGGTGTAGCCTAATACACACCTAGAAGTTTGTTAGTCTTATTGGAACATCAGAATTGGAACTCCAAGTTGAATGTAAACATCATCTACAAATCTGAATAACTACAGACGAGTTAAAATTTGAAATGCATACCTTTTTTATTTATTTTTATAAGAAACTAGAATGAAGGAATATACGAGGTATACAAAAAAAAAAAAAAAACGAGCGCATTGAAAAGGAACGGGGTATGACACAAGCTACAGAAACAGGCTCCAATCCCGAAGAATAAGAATAACATCATAATTACAAAAAGGTCTGGTAATCGACCCTCGTAAGGTGACATTAAATAATAACTGTTCATCAAAGAATTGTGAGTTAGATAGAAGGGGCACATTTTTGTAACTGAGTCATTGAATGTAACAGAGTCTTGAGCAATGGGGTATTATTAAGGGGATGTAAGTGAGAAAGAGGGTATGCCTTGGTGAAATGAGATACTCCAAGTCTGTGAGAGGAAGATCTCTCTAATCCTTCCCCAGTTTAAGGTTTTACCATGAAAAATAATATTGAGGTCCATCGCTTTTCTCCAAGATCCTAATCAATATCGTGTAATTATGCAGTGCTGCCAATTAGCAAAATGTCGTTCAATGGAGAACTTTCCCAGTGTTAAGTTTACCACCAACAGGAAAAGTGATGTAATCAGTATTGAAAGATGCATTGATTCCATTTCTAGCAGCTTGATAGCAGAAAAACCCCAATCAATGAGGTCGAGATGCTCGACCTCCAATTGAAAGTCGTCAACGAAAATATTTTGGCCACGACTCCAAAATCAAAACCCAGGCGATGTGAACCCTCAATGAGATATCAGCCACACGAAACTATAATATAGTATATCCACAATAAAATTTCAAGGGCAAAATTGAAATGATTTACACTAAATTCCAATAAGAAGCAAGTAGTAACTCCAAATTTTCGGAAGGATCAAAAGTAACATCAATCACAAACGAAAAACATATGTGGATCATAAGAACGTAGAAATGAGGGAGACAGAGATGATAGAAAGCTATCAAGATCAGTGCCGAATGAAACATACTGAAACATAAAGAAAGAGAGTGGGATTTTGCTCACCATTTGAGTGAAATTCCAGAGGTAGGTGAGAGAATGTGGAATTTCATTCAGAAATCCGGATCCAATTTTCGATTCAGAAGCAAATCCGATTGAGCTATCGAAACTACAATGACGAAGCAAAGCACCTTTGGTTTCACGTTTCAGGGGACGATGATGAAATTGGTGAGCTTTTCTCGTTATGTTAAAAGCTGGGTTGGTCCAAGAATTTACTATTTTATACTTGTCTTCAACAAATTATAAAATGAAGCTAATTTTGTGTGTGTTTTAAGTTAAATTATTAAAAATACCCCAAACTTTGAATTTCATGTCAACCTTTCTAGCTTGAAATTTGCTTTAAGTAAACATATTTAAACACATGCAATAAGAAAATTTAGGGTTAGGGTTTTAGCCCAAAAAAGAAAAATCATAAACAAAACAGGGACGAAAGCAGGAAGACGACAACATTTATAAAACATCGAAGTATCATGTGTATTTATTTTTACATATGTTTAGATTTTTTTTACATAAGCAAATACAAACTTTTTCGTCTATAAATTTAGCGGCAGAAACCTATAAGGGTTATTTTGAAATAAATTTCAAACTTTAAGAAAAAATGAAACTTTTTAAAGTTCGAGATATAATTATAACTAACCCAAACTATAATTTATAGGTATTTTTTGATAGTTTGACCTTTTTTTTACAACAAAATTTGTGTATAAGAGTTTGAATAAAAAAATGAGTACATATTGATTTTACTACAATAATCTCATGTGTTTGTGTGGATATGTCTTGAATAGTTTATGTTTAATTTCAATAATTCAACTACAAAGTAATGAAGGTAATTGATATTAATAAATTAAACATGTTGCAACTCAATCAGTTGAAGCATTAATGACTTGCAAAAATGTAAAATTACTATTATTTGTTTGGGATAAAATTTAAATTTAAAAGAGTGCGAGGGTACAATTTAACTTCAAATTAAAATGATGATACTATATAATTATGTACTTTGAATATATTTTTCTATATATTGAGTAAATTCTATCAATAAAACCTTTGTTGGTATAAGGACAGAGAGATTTAAACCAGAAACAGGGTGGAGATGGAGAACATAACGTGGCCAAATTGTTGGAATAAGTCTATACAAATGAGAAAAAAGGAACATCCCTAAATTCAATTGATTAAGATAGTATATCATTAACAAAAGATAAAATAAAATTAGAGGTATGAATTTCACTAGAACTAAAAAAGAAACCTGTATATATATATATACACATCTAATTTTTCCCAGAAAAGTGAAGGGACACATCCCAATTCCTACTTCAATAGATACTCAAGTTGGTTGCTCAAAGGACCAAAACGAAGAGTTGTAGAGGAATCTACAGTAAGCAAAGAAACTGCAAGTAAACTACAAAAAAAAATGTTATTTTAAACAAATGAAATTTGAAAGAGACAAGATGAACCAGTCAAAGAATTGTCTCAAAAGAAAACCCAGAAGAATCCTCACAATATATTATAGACAAACAGATTTACAAATGGTTTCAATAGATAAATGCAACCCAAAAACAAATCTTATTACATACAGATAAGAATTTCAGGAAGACCAATGGTATGGGAAAAAGAAAAATATTTTTTTTAAGAAAAGAGAGAGAGAAGAAAGAAAGAAACTAAAAAAAAACCATGGACATGGACCGGTGCTTGCAAGAAACATATATATATATGCTCACTCACTTGGGAAGTAGAAGCTGTTGAAGAAAGCAAATGACGAAAGTACGATCCTTGGATTGACGAACTCACGATCAATGAATTTGTTTCCTCCTTTCCTTTGGTACTGCCACTCTCTATGATGCGAACTTTATCATCTTTTAATGTACTTAGCTAGTATTCACAACTGGAGGACTAGATTGCCTCCTTGGCTTAATAGGAAAAGCTGTAAAGGAAAGCCGCTTCTTTGCAGAACTTGCACTTGCAGATCCTTTTTCCATTGTTCCTTTCTTCTCTGTTCTAGATGAACTTGCCAACCGGGACCGAGTCTTCACAGTCTTCGATGGCGTCGCGTAACTTGAAACTGAAGGTAAACTGGCAAGGCTTTCATCATCCCTGAATGATGACCCTGCAATAGTATGCCTCCGAGAGAGCTTTGATTTGACACTAGTGGTGCTCCTTATACCATCATCCCCACCCCAGCTGCCTACCTTTGATTTGGCTGCATTTGTTTTCTTTCTGCCAGATGATGAAGATAATGCCTTGGGAGTTGAAGGTGAATGATATTTATGCAATTGGCTTGACTTTTGGCTTGTAGGAGACTTTGGAGAAAGCTTGGTAGAAGAGTTCTGATCACGACGAGCATAAATTTGGAGTATGTCGACCACAGATGCGCGAGTTGCAAGACTCGTGATAGAAATGTGATCTGGGTAATCAGTGGTGTTTCGAGATTCCCATGGACGAGCTGCCATCCACCTCTCCAACCAACTCCAACCCCAATGGGGATTGTTTGGATCCATGACAGTGGGGGTTGCAGTTTTTGAAGAATTCTTCCATGTTTGCTGTTCATAACAGATAAAAACTTATTTTCATTTGATATTCTAAAAGGAAACGCTACTGGATGGAAATTATTGTTTACAGAACTTGAGAAACAATCCTACTATGAGCAGAACAAAAACTGCAAGGAGTTGCTAAATATGGTAACCTACAAGAGACTTTCTAGAAACCACCTTACAAAGAAAGTTAGTGAAGTGAGATATTCTATTGACACCAGTTACTTTTTTCTATCACAAAGAAATGCATTGAGCAAAACTCGTAATAGATGATGGCACTGCAACCATAGAACTAAAGTGATTACATAAAATCGAATATGCAAATTATATGTACTGATTGAAGTACCCTTCAATTCACCAGGTACAATGTCCTCTAAAAAATTTGGACCAATAAGAACATTGTGATCCAGAGTCAGGAATTGACCTCAGCAAAGCACATACTACGGGATTAAGGAAATAATAAGTTTTGGTACCTGATGAGAGTAAGCATAAGCCAGAGCCCTTTCTCTTCTTATTGCAGCTTCATGCTTATTCAATCGTTTAGCTTCAATTTGTGCTTTAGATTGGGTGCTATGGTTCCACTCATCGTCCATCTGTAGTGCAAGTTGTAATGATGGCAGATTACAATAAAGAACAAAAGCTCATACTGACACAGCACAGTGACAGACATGTTTGTTCAAGCGCTACAGATACAATAGGTTAAATTCAGCCGAAAAGTTTGAACAAAGAGAACTTACAGCAAATTTTAACTTCTCGAGATCTTTCTCACGTTTGTTACGAAGTTGCCGCTGAAGAGCCTGATTTTCTTCAGACATTCTTATTCTCCTTGCACGAATCTCTGACTGTAAATGAGTAAGGGTCTGCATGCATTTTAAAGTAGAGGCCACTTGCCGTTTGACAGACTGCCCTTGTACCAACGTCTTCAATCTCATCAACGCTTTGAGAGCTCTCAATGCTCTCCTTGCCTGTATTGAGAAATGCAAAAATATAAAATAAATAATTTAAAAAGAAAAAGAGAACATTCGTACATGTCATTTCTGATATGTAAAATACTCGAAAAATCATGATGTAGATTATTACTGATGCTTTCCTATATCTGGCAGAAGAAGAACTCTTCAAAATCCAGATAGAGTTGAATGACATCAAGAAATGCTTTCACGAAATTTCAATAGGAACAGCACAAAGAAGAATGAGGGTAAAATTTCAACATGAAGGTTCTCATTTCCAATGAGCAACATTGACCATACATGAGCCTCTTGACTGACGTATGAGTTGGATTTTCAACCGATACTTCATCAAAAGTGAAAGCTAACGTATTCCAAAAGAACTTATTTTGAAGAAACAATGAACTGCTTCTGCAGAAAATAAATGGGACGACCAATCCATATACTACTCAAAGATAAAACTTGGTTATGAATTCTATAAATTTCTTGAAATACTGATAGGTGGAAATAGTTTAAAAATTAACAAATAATCTTAGCTTATTGTTTCTATCATTAACAACAGTTACCAATGTTTCTAATTGCTTAAAAATCTTATACTTGATGTAAACTAGATATAGAAGTACCGTATATCCACGAAATGCAGTTTGAATCTTAATAGCTGCTGTTTCCTCCGACATTTCTGGGCGACAGGAGATAGGACTAGGTGGATATTCAACCTCCACAGCCGGCTGAGCTTCAGCAACAGCAGGCTCTGCAGCCTCCAAATGTGCAAGCTCACTTGGCTCATTCTCAGGTTCGGTTTGTTTGACATCATCTTCTGTAGGAGGTTGTGCAGGAACATCCAATGGAGATTGCTCCAAAAAGGATATCACATCCACACTCTCCTCCTTTTGGAACCATTTTTTCTTAGATTTGTCTGGTTTCTGTTGAAACAATATATCTAAAGTTAAAGGGCAGACTTCCATATGATTGCAAAAACAATACAAAATATAATTTAACAGAAGTAGCTCAATTCAAACCTTGTCTTTCTTCTCAGAAGGTTGACTAAGAACCTTCTTCACTGCAGAAAACCAACTCCCTTTCTTCCCCATTTGTTATTCATTCATATGTCTTCCTTCACTTTATCTGGTCGCAGAGAGAGAAGAACAGATTAATTTACAGACCAAAATGAAACTAAAAACACCATATATATGACATTGACTGCTAAAGAAAATTGTATAGATTATGGCATGTCAATTGACATTCCATTAAATTACTCATAGATAATAGTTCATCAAATTACGTACGAAAGAAAAAAAATCTGTTCACCAATTAAAACGAAAAAATTAAAAATCTCTGTAAAAGATATATCAATAAACGATGCAACACCAATATCACAAAACTGCAAAATCTTAACCAAAGAAGGATCACCATGCATCGAAATTTTCCAATGAAACGAACTTCAAATTCTATAGCATTTCTACCACGGCAAGACTCGAGCAAAAGAAATAAAGAAAATCCACAAGAAACGAGCTATCATTTCAATACCTATGCATGAAGTTCCGAATCGTCATGAACCATAAACCAAAGTTTCTCTTAAAGAAAACGATCAGAATAGGTCTAGAGAGAAAATAGAGGAAGGGGGAGAAGGTGGACCGGATCTTGAGATAAAAACCATAAAAATTCAACAGTAGGGTTGGAAAATTAACGAGTCTTCAGATTTTGGCCGTAGCAGGGGAAACATGGGGCCTACGAATTCCGATCAAATATTATTTACAGAACATCAAATCAAATCATCATCATCATCATCATCTTCTTCTTCTTCTTCTTCTTCAATCTCAATCACGAACAACAACCACGACAACAAAATCAAATTTCAGATGTTTTTCAAAAAAAACAGAAGAAGAAGAAGAAGAAGAATTTTACAATGAATGGAGTCATTACCAGAAATCAAATATAACTGATGGATCATAAGAAGGCCGATGATGTTGATACAGATAGGCGCATTGAAAGTTTTTGCTCGGCCATTGACACGACCTCTTAAGCCATGGTTGGTTTTTCATCTCGTTGGTCGTTACAATTGCAACTCTTTTCTTGATGCCTTAAAATAGTTGAAGTTTCAATCATGGCTGAGCTGCTTTTTTGTCTTTCTTTCTTTCTTTCATTCTAAATTATTATTGTTATTAGTACTTTGTGAATAAAGTCAAAATTCATGGAATGTTGATATGGATTTAAAATCTGTAAATATACCAAAGTGTTGTGTAACCAATATTTTATTTTATTTGTGTGGTTCTCAATTTAGTCTTTCATTTTTTTTAAATAATTAAAATCTTCAATTAAGTTATCTTGCTAAACAAAAGCTGACTTATCATATTCTTCATTAATATATTTCAACATGAAATCACGATATTAGAATATTATTTGGCGTGTCGAACTTCATCAGCAAAATTTATTTTTTTTCGAGTGACATATTTATGTGTTCAAAGAATTTCAACTATTCAATGATACCGAATTATTACACATTAGGACTTTGTTTATATTTGTTTTATTAAAGGTAAAATTAAAATTCTAAAAGTATGTAAATTTTATGTAAACATATTGACCCATTTAAGTATTTATTGGATTGCCTAGTTTAAAATATATATAAAATTTATGTTCCGTTTAGACAATTTTAATTTAATTCTCTATTAAAAGAAATAAATAAATTTCTTTTTGCTTATATGTTTAGGTTTTATTCCAGAACTTCTATTAAAAAAAATTTAGTCAAACATCTAAAAGTAATACTGTCCAGATTTTTTTTAATAAGAGTAACATTGGCAATAAAAGCTGAATTATTATTTTTATATATAGATAGATACAAAAAATAATTATTACGGATTCGGTTGATAACTATTTGATTTTTTGTTTTTATTTTTGAAAATTGAGCATATAGACATTACTTCCACCTCTAAACTTCTTCCTTTATCATCTACTTTTTTATCAATAGTTTAAAAAAATAAGCCAAAATTTGACAATTAAAATCCCATTTGGTAACTATTTTATTTTTTATTTTTACTTTTTAAAATTAAGCTCATAAACACTATTTTCACCTCCAAATTTCTTCATTTGTTATCTATTTTTATCAATAGTTTAAAAAATAAAGCCAAATTTTGAGAACTAAAAGAAATAACTTTCAAAAAGTTGTTTTTATTTTTAAAATTTGATTAAGAATTCAATTATTGTATTTAAAAAAATGTAAATTATTATAAGAAATGTAGATGAAATAGATTTAATTTTTAAAAATAAAAATAAAAAATCAAATGATTACAAAATAAAATTTTAACTTTTATAAAATTACTTTTGTTTTTTTAAATAGGATTAAAATTCAACCATCATACTTAATCAGAAGGAAATATATTTAATTGTCAAAAATTAAAAATATCAAACGAATCTGACATGAAAAAAGATATATTGAAAGTTATTTTTATTCGATTGCCAAAGCATTCCAACTGTTTAACGCTTTTAGATAAAATATTAATATTAGAACATAATGCAATGAAATGAAATCATGTCATGTTCGCTCGACAAGTTGCTGGCGCACCCTAAAATCCTAATTAATAATTAAAAATTGGTTGACTTAATCTTTAAACAAATTGAGTTTAAAAATTAAATTTTTTATTACAAATATTATTTTGCGTTTATTTTTTAATTTAAAAAATGAACAAAAACTGTTCAAAATCTCACCTTTTAGTGTATCTTTCAAATAAAAATATTACTGTAAAAAATATTGAAATATATGAAGATGATGCTAGAAAAATTAAACTAATAAGAGCTATCCCGAACTAGAATGGTTGAACTAGGACCCAACCATAACACAATTCACCAAAATTTGTAAATGTGACTTGAGAATATTTCTAAAGATAAAAGGACCCCACGAGTCTCATTCAAGTAATCAATTATTGAAAGTAAACCATCACAATCGACGATTAAACATATGATTAAAAGAATTATTCTTTTCTCATACATTCATTGGTTATAACAGTGAAAGTGAAAAAGCAGCAGTCAATAATTTGTACCATTTCCAAGACTAATCATTCTTCAAATTAGTCAAAAACTCAAATACAAACAAGGAAATATGATACAATACAAATTTTGGATGACTATATTATAGGCAAAATCCTACAAAATACAATACTCCTAAATTCCTATTCATACAAGTAGTATAAGGGGGGGAATAAATGTCAAGAAAAGGAGAAGCTGACCAAAACTACTAACCTCCACTTGATAATGTCGCGGGTCAGGTAGGGTTAGATTATCAAAGTTGAAGGATCCACCTGAAACAGGTGCTGAGCTGTAACTATGCCCGCTCCCATTTTTAGAAGATTATTTCTGTGTCACAACAATCAAATACAACAAAAATATAAGACTGCTACAATATTACATTCCCCTAAAATCTCTTCCCTTTTTCTTCAACCAAAAAGATGGATTTTTCAGAACTCATAGGTTCAAATTACTTCTACCCTCCTACCACTTTTTTCAAAAACAAAAACTTGAAACAGACTAATTATGATACATGTGAGGACCTCCCCGACCAGGCAGAGGCCCCCGGTGCGCATCTACTATCTGCTGCCTAAATCTCCACCATTACCTCCTCTCCAACTACCATCTTCTCTGGTAAACGTGCTACCAGGTTGCCCGACGTACTGCTCGGCCTTGGCATAGTGCATTTTAATGGCTGCCACAGGATCTGAAACACCAGTACAAGAACCACCCATGAGAATCCCTCCCCTTCCAACAACATTCATTCCAACTAGTACCCTTCCCTGCTGTTGTAAACTCGACAAGGATACAGCATCAAAGCTATTTCTTCTGTGCATCTCAGAGAATATATCGACTGGGAACGGTCGCATCTTAACACCATCTCGACTTCTATACGAATGATAATCAACCACTCCATCCTTTGCTGGAAAAGCGGAGCCTAGTCCGTTAAGACTTCGGTCACCATTATTTGCAAGTGCCTGCAATGGCTGCTGTTCATTTTTAACAGACGTAGAAGAGTAGCCACTGAATGCAGCAGGATACTTGGCCTGTAAAATGGCAGAATCAGGCAAAGCGGACAAACCCATCTGTATTCTGCTTCCATCCCAAAAGCCGTAACTCCGTAACGGAACATTTTCGCCTATGTCGCACGATTTGCTGCTTGACTTGTGAAGTCCTTTTTCCTCCCCACACTCGCTGGAACCAGAACTTGAATTTTGCTGGGAAGGGGCATGACTTAGTATCTGACCAAACAGTTTCACATCACCTTTCCTGCGTGGAACATCAGAATCTGAAGCACTGCCACTGCATGCTGAAGCACTGCCACTGCATGAAGCGTTCTTCTGATGACCATGACCAAATTTGATATTCTGAGGCAAAAAAGGAAGCTCAGCCGGGTTGTGCGGCTTGGAACTGTTACAATTCTGAAGATAGTGGCCCTCAGCAACATACGTACTGTTACAATTGATGTCTGGCTTTGACAGCCCTTGAACAACAGGAAAATATGTGTGATTGATATTTTGATTCATGCCCTCAAAATTTTGTTTATTGAACGGGTAGCTTCTTGGAAACTTGGATGATTCACTATGGCGCGACAAATTATTTTGGTGCTCAGCATGGTCATCTTTATTCATAGCTTTTTGATGCGCATCACTAACCTCCTGCAAAACAAGTGGTGATGACAATATATCTTGGTTAAGCACCTCTTCCCTTCTAATGACACCGGGATCAGAATTCTTGACAGCAAGAGAGTTCTCCTCGGACTCGATACAAGACTTCTTCTCTGCAGGTTCCACTTTAAGAATGTTGGGATGCAAGATTTGTGGATCAGGTCCTACGGAACTGCCCTCTGGGGCAAGACTGGAATCAAAGCCAGTTGAATCCTGAACTGAGCCCTGCAATATACTCTGACCATGTAAATTAGTGTTGCTTCCTTCTTCTTCTCCTCCAAATACAAGCTTCGCTATAGCTCTGCTCTCACTCACAGCTGCTGAATTTTCATCTAATGTGGACACTGATTCAGATCTCAGAATATCAGGTTCATTACAGCACTTGCTTCCACCTTCAGTATTTTCAGAAGAGCCTTCAATTTTGTGGTCATGCACGGGCTGGCTCAGAGAAGCAGCAGCAGCATTTGTGAGATTGTAGGCAGAACGAGTGTCTAGACTAGGCACATCCTCTTCCTTCGATGTCTCAGAAATCAAGTTTCTGACAGCCTGACAATTCTCATCCGACTGTTGCAGTTCTGTACTTTCCTCAAATTCACTACTAGTCCGCATGTTGACAGTCACAGCAGATACAGATTCTTCGTGATTTACGTTAACAGATGTTGCTACACCGTTGATTGACTCAGAGACAAATTCATCACTGCCACGGGCTCCACATATCTCCACAACACAGTGGTCTTCACTGTCGGTTCCACTCCCACTGCCATCATTACCACTTCCAGGTGTTTCGCCTACATCTCCAGAAGTATGCATTGAATCCAGTCCAAGGCATTTCCGAGCTTTGCTAAAGAAAACCTTGCACTGGTCCCTAGACTTTGATCTGATACATCTAGAGATACTATCAAAATCCTTACCATAGGACGATACAGCCTGCATGAAGATCAACTTCTCCTCATCTGTCCAATTTGAAGAATCTACATCCTCAGAACTATCATCTGAACAAGGTTCATTATCAGTTTTCTGAATGACATCAGACGATGAAGGCAATTTCGCTGCAGAATCTACTTTATTGCACTTCCACTCCATGTGGTCCTCACTGGGATCAATAGCACTTGTAATGCAAGAACTCAGGGCCTCTGAAGATATTGAACCACATATACCAGCAAGCACATCAGCAGCAACTGTTTCCTTTTCAGTCTGAAGAGCATCCAAACTGTTCTTATTTGAAGGAGTGCTAGCACTCCATGATACTTTTGACTCAACTTCCCCTCCCATACCCAAATGGCGAGTACATTTCTGCTGGTTCCCAATGTCATAGTCTGCTTGTGCTGCCATTACTGACGCAACACCTAAAATATCAAGGGAGGTAGCATTAACGTCCGGATTCCATTTTTTCCCTGATGTTACCAAGTATGTGATGGCAGAAGATTTCACTTGCTTGCCCAACTCCAAATTTTTATTCTTCTTAAAACTATCAGATTTATGGTTTTTGTAATAGAACTGGATACAATCAGCTGTGGTTTTTAGGTCAAGAAATGAAGAGATTTTCTTGAAATCCTTTCCAAACAACGATAGTTTCTCCCAGAATATCTCTCTCTCGGCTGAAGTCCAGGGGTTTATCATGTTCCTTTCCTTCTCAACAGCACAGGGATCTTCAACCAGCCCATTATTAGAGATGAACCTCAATGCCTTCTTATCCTTCTTGTCCAAAATCATAGCTGGCATCTTTAAGGTACTCCTATAAAGCTTAATTTGAGGGTTCAACAGCAGCTTACTGGAGTGACGAACAGCGATTTCTGTGTGAAGAGAAGAGTTCTGACATGCTCCTGGAAAAAAAAAATTAAGCATTCATTAAATCATAACGACATGTCGTGATTGTTAGAGATTTATGACTACCTCACAAAGGGGAAGAGAAAAATATGCACATCACAGACAACAACAAAGGTTTGAATCTAATGACCCACAAACAACTTTGAAGACGTCAAAAAAAATGTAGACTTCCACCAAAATATATGATAAAAAGTACATGTCTCTTTGTAGATGATTCATCCAAGATCTTTGGCTACAAGATGGAAATATTGAACACATCCACTAAATCTTTTGAAGCTTTCCTAGTTGAGACAACCTGGATCCTGGACACTAAAATGTTTGGTTGGAAAAAAAAAAACCACCACAATTCTCAATGAATTCAACTCAATAAAACATAACAAGCCTAGTTACACAATCCACCAATTAAAATCAACCAACCAATAACAGAAGAAATAAGGAGTATAAAATACAAGATAACTCCAATTAATTGTCAATCACAACAAGAAGTGTACAGAGACTTGCTTTCTTTAATTTAAAAATAAAGTTCCAATAATAAAAATCAAAATCCATACACTATTGCAGATGAGAATATTCCCTAGAATTTCATCATTAACATTCTAACTCATTTATATATATACTTTATATATTTTTTAAATGTTAAGAGAAATTTATATATACACACTACAGTTTTGTCAACAACACAAATAAATCAAATCATTTCTAATGTAGAAAATGGACAATATAACATTTGAAGAATTTGTTCAAATTCAAGACATATTTGTAAGTTCTGGAGTGGAAAGGAAAAGAAATACCACTGAAGGAGAGATGAAAGTAATCTTACCTTGCTGAACCGAAAGGGAGCGAATTGAAGACCTGTACTTCTGATGGCCAGAATGTGTCACCCTTAGACTCAACTCCTTTTTTTGTGGCCTTGAACGACATTTCTTTACAGAATGCAGCAGACTTTCTTTCCATGATTGTTGCAAGGCTTTAAATCTAAGGGTTAATGCACTCTCCTTAAATTTAAAAAACCGCCTCCTCATTGCAAATTTCTCTTTAATAAGTTTTTCCGTCTCCGAGCAGGACAGAATTTTGGTGCTTTTACTGCTGATCTTGCACATTTCCGCTGGTAATTTCTTAAAAATTACTTCTGCAGCTTTACTTGCACATTCTTTATTACATGCAAAAATGAAATCACAAAGAGATGATCTACTATCAGCTTGGGCCATCAAATCACCATACATAGATTCACTGGTACAACTCTTAGCAAGAATGCATTCATTGCCAAAGCCAATTGTTTTATGTTCATCCACAGAAGGCCCAGATATTGGAAAATTCCCTTCCATCTTGTCAGGGACAATTGCATTTGTAACTTCATAGCAATGACTATTTTCCACAAGATCGGAAGCAACAGCCTTTACTACTTGGGATGGTTCATTAAATTTTGATGTCACAGTTCCAGGACTATCAATTTCATCAACCTTTGTATCAACATCTTCAACTCCCATGTCACCCTTGCACACTGGCATCTTCTCAACTGTTGCATCAGAAGAAGAAACTATCACCAAGGGAGCAGGGCGAGGAACAATACAAGAGACACCGTCTTGTTCTTTGAAATATGTACCACTCTCCACCAAATGTGTGGCACTGGAATATTTTTTAGGAGAAACATTGCCTCCATTTCCAGATTTCAAAGACTTAAGTTCATTTTCAAGAGAATCAATTTCAGACTCTGTCGTTTCCAATGTCTTTGAAATTTCACCTTTATATGCTAGTAGCTTATTCAATGTAGACTTCCCAAAACATGATTCTACTGTACTCGGGTCAGAATGAAACAATTCAACAAGTGAAGATCCTAAATTAGCAATTGAACTAATCTCCATCTTCTCTATACTACACAATAACTTCTGAAGATTTTGTGAACCGGACCCAGGTGAACTACACATCATGCCATCTGCACTTGCTCCCTTACTAAATGGCTTATCCTCCAAGCCTATTGCATTCAATTCAAAAGAGAAAAAAGAAATAAAGATGATTGTTCAGCATAAAGAGTGGCAAGAAAGAAAGAAAGAAAGAAAATCTATACTAAAATTCCTAAACATGAAATTCAAGTATAGAATTACTTCTTAACCACAAGAGGCTACTAAAAGAATTAAAGGCACTCACCCAACTGCTTTTCTACACACGAGGGAACTATAATGAAATAAACACACGAAGAAAAAACAAAAGCAGTCCCACAAAACCACAACCAAACTGACGGGCCATGGGGAAACTATTCCAAAAATACCCTAAATCGGAAAAATAAAGGACCCCGATTGATTAAGAAAGTTATAATTAGTGTTCTGGAGGGCATGTATCAAATAATAAAAAGTTTAGGGCCAAGGTAATCTCAAAAAATAGGAAAATAAAACGTCTACAGGTAAATAAAAAAAAAAACTACCCCTTAACATTAATAGAAACCAACTTTCATAGTTTAATAATGAGATTCGTAGGTTGAAGAAATAGAAATAAGAAGTCCAACATCAGAGAAAACAATGCAATCATAAATTCTTAATACATGAAATTTTATCAAAAAAACAGGTGCACAGAACCCAAATTCCATCAACTAATTCAAACTTCTTATCCTTTAATTCAAAGTATATACTCGATACAACTTGCTTTGTCTAGGTTCAACTAAAGTTTACTCTTCACAACCCTCAAAACCTTTAACTGCACATGCAAAGATGTCCACCTAATAATAGCACGTGCATGGCAAAACTGCAGTGAACTGGAGACTAGAACAAGGGTTGAGAAATTAATAAAAATGTTGTAGGAATAGGTTAAGCATACAATCTTGTCATAATTATCGCGTGCATTAAGCTAATTACAAGCATAAAGAACTTCAAGACACTAGAATATCCAGTCTAATTTCCTTCTTGTATGGAAAAAGTTTACCTGATGATGAACTACAGGCAAAAGAGGATGGAGTTGCAGGAGATGCACAATCTGAAAAGGGCAAAGTTTTGGGACTTTTCTCAGCAAAATTTGAACCAAGGGAGTGAGTTAATTCAGCACTACCGCTTGAAATAAGAGCCACTTCCTTTCTCAGACTTCCATCGGGGACCTCAACTTTTTCTTTCTCATACTTGGCTAATCCATCACCCCATCCAAGCCTTGGCTTCTTCCTAGAAATTGCATCTTCAGAAGGCAGAGAAGATGTCACACAGGCAGTAGCTTCCGCAGAAGGGCTTTCTATAGGAGATGCAACTCTAAGAGGTAAATCAGCCTTTTCATTCTTCGAGTTTGTCGAACTGCTGTAAGCAGATCCACGAGAAGACAAACTCCCAGATCTGGACCACTTAAGTGGCTTCCAATCAGTGGAGCCAAGGGGCACTTCCACGTCAGATCTCGGGCCATTTTCCAACCCATGAACAGATTGAGGAGAGGAATATGTCACCGTATCATCTACGGACCTCTGATCAGAACTCACATCCTGCGATGATAGCCTTCGCGATGAGTTCCCAAATCCATTGTTGGTCTCCCTGGAGTGACCTCTCCAGTCTCTATGACTAAAAGAACCTCTACTTTCTCTACCGATTCTAATATATTTTCCATCTCCACGAGCAACAGACGGCCGGAAGCTCTCATCTTCTAACACCCTGTCACTGAATGACCGAGAAGGCCCATAACCGTGACTAGATTCTTCAGAAAACTGATGCCAACCACCCTGCTTACCATGACCTTCGGGAATAAAAAAGGACAACAGAGAGAATCAATACCAGAAGATTAAAAAATATATATATGTGCAGGCAGGTTTGGAGGACAAGGGGCAAATTCTCAGCAGGGATAAAACCAGGAATCATTTACCATCCAAATTCATAAAAAACCCCGGCCAAAAACTCGAGAATATAGAAAATAAATGCGATGATGATATACCTGCTTATGCGCCCTAGGATCTAAGAAGTACAAACGGAGGAGACAGTAGAGTAAAATCAAAACTCACCAGTAGGTCTTCGTAAGTCAGCAGAACCCCACCGATTAAACTCGCGAGATCCATGATAAGAGTCCCGCCATCTGGCCGCAGACCCTATGGCCTCCGACTTCTCGTGTTTCCTCTCCTTGAAGAGGTCTTTCCTGTCCCACGGCAAAGGTTCTGGCGGCATGAAAAGCAAGAAAATTGCATGAGCATCAACGAACAACGGGTGCCCCACAAACACACACACAAAAACCAGTATAAAAACCCTAGCACCTCGCCCCCACCACCACGACCAATTCCATTTCCAATTCCAAATACTCGGCAATCAATTTCACGAACCAAAAATCTACCACAAAGACCAGAACTATGATTCGCAAGGCAAATAATCACACAAAAAAAGCTCAAAGAAAAATTGAGCACCAAGTTGAATAACCCCACAAACTAACCCTTGCAACCGATATACCCCTTCCTTAAACCTTCAAACACACAACCCTCGGTGCTGCAAATGAATTCTAGGCTTGAATCAGATTAAAGAAAAAAAAACGATGACTGAGAGAGTTCTTCTTCCACTTTCTAGGGTTTGCAATCTTCTTAGTGACTCCTTTTATCTCTCTTTCTTGGCTGGTGGAAAATCTGCTTCAAAAAAGAACGCGCAAGAAAGACGATAAGGAACAAAATAGATCCTTGAGCAAAGAGAGAGAGAGAGAGAGAGATGAGCATCCGGATCTCAACGCGATTGTTAAACCGTATTTCAATCACTCTACGAGTCCGGGAAAAAAATTAAAAGAAAACCAATTATTTTTTTAAAGAAGTTTTTTTCTTTCTATATTTCTCTCACCATATCTGTATTTTCTTTTCTTTTCTTTTTTTAACGCTAGCCGTCGTATGAGTTATTTTCCGTATTTCTAAAATGCCCCTGTTCTATAATTTATTTACTCCTCGGACCCACCGACTTTTTTCACACATTAAATTATTTCCTAAATTTCGATTGGATAGTTTTTTAATTTAAAGTCTCTTTTTGAATTTCTACATTGTTGCGTTCTTTTTTTAGTGGAAAATTTGAATTTCTGTAATTATAGTAGAAGATGTTCCTATTATATTATTAAAAAATTATATTTCTTTGATTTTGGGTAAAACTTTATTTCTATGAATTATTTCTTCTTTTTTTTTTTGAAATGTTAAACTTACGAATGATGACTTTAAAATTCATTATTCTATGATTATAGAGCATTAATTATATTTATGTGTGTGTGGTTATAGTTATAAACTAACAAATATTTAGAATGTTCTTCAAAAAGAAATTAATATATAAAATGTGGTTCTAGTGACTAATATTTAAATGGAGAATATTTAATCTACATTTTGAAAATCTTTCTTTAAGTCTTATTTTTCTAAATACATTTAAAAAATGATTATTTTTTAATCAAATACTAAAAGAACACAAATTCAATCCAGTTTAAGAAAACAAAAACATAATAAAATGCAATTTTTTTTTATAAAATTTTAATTTCTTTTAAAACCCACTTAATTGCATTACTTTTATTGAAAAATTTTCAATTTTTATTGCTTTTTTTAAAAACAAAATTTACACATAAAGCTTTTTAAAATGTTTTTTCTAACAACAAATGTGTATAAGTATATATTTTTTACATATAAGTATTAACTATTATTTTGTTATGGGATAACGACAATTTCTCTCCAAACGAGAAAACGACGACAACAAATGGTTAATATTACCCAAAAACAACAATTCGTTAATATTTATATTCAAAAAGTATTTTCAATTTTCTAATGAACAAATTTTAAATATCTATCACATCATTGTAATTGTAAAAATATATACAACCCTTGTAACTTCCTTTTTTTTTTTTTAAGTTATAAATCAACAAAAACAAAATTAATATTTAAGGAGGCATTTCGCAACTCGAGAGAGTTGAGTTCGGTGGACTTTTTAAGTCCACTTGGTGTTTTGTTTGACTAATTAAAAGAAAAAGACGGATTTAATAACCTACCGTTTTACTCCCAAAAAAGTAGTCAGAATGATGTTTATTTTCAATTATTTCCCTTTTAACTCTCCTATGACATTTCTCTCTCTCCCTTGTCTTTTGCTTCGCATTTCTTCCATTTTTATCTCTTCCATCATCTGACTAGTAACATCCTTTTCGTCTCTTCAATTTCTCTTCTTCTGATTGTCTCTTCTTGTTCAATTTTCTCCTTTTGCATGAAATGTTTGACACATATCTATTCTTGTTATGAGTTATTGGTTTATATCTAATTTTGTTGGAGTTTTTTTTTTTTTCAGATATACTTTTTATTGTAGTTTTTTTTTGTTGAGATATACTTTCCTTTAGAGTTATTTGTTCGGGTTTACTTTTTCTTCGATTTTTTTCGTAGGTTTTGGATATGTAGATATGTAGATCTGTAGGAGTTTGCGTGATTTTTTTCTTGGATTCTTAGGGTTCAATTTTATAATTTTGCGTTAGATTTTTTTCTCGGTTTTTCAATGGGGTTTTCTTCCTTTTTTTGTACCTTCAAGTGTTTTTTTTATAATAATATTAAATTAGCAATATATATATATATATATATATATAACCAATTCATAAGTAATTGAATGTTAAAAAATCATTTTCAGATAGAAAAGAAGAATGTTTATTTTATTACAATATGACATGTATTTTGGTAGTATGTCAAATAGAAAATAATTAGAGTTTTTACCGTTTTTGAAAAGAATACGTTGAAAATAATGTGTTATGTTTTACAAATTGAAAAAATTAGAATTTTTACATTTTTTTGTCATAACATGGTTAAGAAAATAGATGTATAATTGAAAATTATTCAATAATAGCAAAACAAATCAAAAAAGAAAAAGAAAAACAAACAAACAAATAAACAAATATATATATATATATATCATTTACAAAAACTACACCAGATACCCTAATTCAACTCAACTTTACACCTCAAACATAGACTTTCTAACTTAGCTCGACACTCCAAACATAATGGACCAATAATTATCAACTTCACTAATTATGCACCCTAAACACGCACAATTCAACTCTCAAGATAATTTAACTCCTCAAATAATAATTATCAACTCTATACTTTTATTGCGCGCCAAACGTCCCCTAAGGTTTCGTTTAGTAATCATTTTATTATTTTTTTTTTTAAAAATTAAGTCAATAGACATTATTTTCCATCTAAATTTACATTTTACCAACGATCTTAAAAAACAAGTCAAAATTTGAAAACTAAATAAATGTAATTTTAAAAAAGTTGTTCTTATTTTTGAAATTTGGCTTAAGAATTCAATCATTATACTAAAACATGCAAATTACTGTAAAAAAAAATATAGATGCAATATGCTTAAATTTCAAAACAAAAGCAAACAATGAAATGATTATTAAACAAAATATAATGAATTTCGAATCTTTTATTTACAAATTGTACCAATTTCCAATCCAAGGGACAATTGCGTAATTTTCATTTACTCATTGCTACCGAAAGTCGATGACCTTCGTCAAAATTCAGCCTTTCCCGCCTTCGACAAGATGGCCTTCTTATTCCGTTTGCCTTCGTTAAGAGACGGAGTCAAACCACAAAACGACAAAATAAAATGAAATAACTTGCCACGTCATCCACGCTCGCGCAAAGTCACGTGGACCGTTTGAAAGCATGACAACAAAGCACGTGCTCTCTGCACCCACTCCCAAGTTTCGAACTCTATTCCCTACAAAAATGGCAAAAAATAATAATAATAAATAAAACAAATTAAACTACCATTCTATAATTTCACCATACTTTCATCTTCATAATTTTTTAAGTTTCAACTCAGTCTTTTTTACTTCCGAGTCTGTTTATTTGATTCCTTAATCTGTTGTAACTAATCTTATATACATAAACTTTACAGATATCTAATGGGTATCTACACTTAAATTTATATCCAATCGCTATAATCTATATCCAATAATCAATCAGACACAAGATTAATGAGTTTTTGAATTTTAATTTTGATCTAAACAATTTATATGATTTATTAAATGTAAATCTCAGTCTCATGTTTGAAAATTTATAAAAATGTTGAATTAGAATTTCAAGATATGACATAAAATTAAAAATATAAATTTGATTCAATAATCATGAAAACAATAGATCCAATAGTCAACTAGATATAAAATTAAAAGTTCAAGATTACATCTATAATAAAGATTTATAAAATTTTCAATGAATAAAATATAGTATAGAAATATCTGAACAAAAAGAACTACTCAATATTTATTAATAGGCTAAATACCAATTTATATTTTAATTTTGAAAATTATATGGATTTAAACCTTAAATTAACAATGGTATCAATTTGAATTGATACTACTTGAGAGTTCAAATATATAGATTGATATTTGTCTTTATTAATATTATTCGCCTCTCTTTTTTTCCGATAACATGCGGGGTGGTATGAGGATAAAATCTACAATTTTTTTTCAAAAAAGAAAAAAATAATAATAAACCAGGGAATAAAAATCATAATTTCACAAATTTTAAAACTACGTGTCTACCACGCGCTTACATAGCGCGTGAGATCCTTCATCCGTGGCTGACGTAAGAATCTTTAACCCGCCATCTCCGGCACCCGTCGGTAACGTGCGGGCCGCCTCTTTATAAATCAAAATCCTCTACCTTCGTCAAGTTTCCTTTTGACTTTATGTTAGCATAGTTGCCCCTTCATTATTTTATTATTACGTTACTGCCCCAGTCTTTCACAATTTACTTCTCCTTCCAATCTCGAATCTTCTACACCCACCCAAAGTACAAAAGTCAATTTTCCTTTTTTTTTCCCCCTTTTGTTCGAATTAATTATTCTGTGTGCATCGGGCGAATCAATTTTATTATTTTACCAAATTGATTGAGGATACAAATAATAATAAAATGTGCTTGTGAGGAGTTGTGACATGCTTACTCGTCACTAGTTTTTTAAAAAAGTAAATCAATAATTAGGTTATAGATAGACCTGTATTTTACATAAAATATATAAATAAATGTCTTCTCTCGAAGTAAATAAATAAATTAAAATCTGTATTTTATATTTTATTTCCAAAATTCAGCAAGTCAAATAATAGAGATGTGAAGTTATGCACTTTTTTAAAGAACAAGTCAAATAATAAAATGCATTTTTTTTCCTTTTAAGTGAACTTATGCACTTAAAAATATAGAGGTTAGAGTGTGAGCAAAAAGATCAACTGAGATAAATTATATGTTATTCGTCCAGAGATTTGTGATTTAAATTACTCATTTTCGATTGTATTACAAAAAGTACTAGATTAGAATATTGTTTTTGTTTTGAACACACTATTATTTATATCAATTGGATTCACCATAATAAGATAATAATGTTATTGTTTTAAAGTTATATTTTGCTTAATTTCAGTTTAATCATCGTACTTTTAATTACAAATAAGGTGTGTATTTTAACACAAACTCGTACTATATATCTTTAATTGTTCTCGTATACAACTCCAACCCTATTATTTTTGTATGTAAATAAACAACTCCATATGTGTTGGTGATCTAATATTTAGGAGAACTCATTGAACTGAAATAGGATTTGTGAACATGGGTGGAGCCACGTAGGGACCAAGAGGGGCACGTGCTCCCCCCTTTATTTATCCGTCTTTTAATTTTTAATATAAATTATAAAGTAATCTATATTTATATATGTTGCATTGAATGTGATTAACATAATCTGTGCTTGAATTACAGTGCACTGAACTAACTATGCACCAAGTTATAATTAAACATCATGCATTTGTCACAAGTTCTCTTATAGTTCGCCAATTGTGACAAATTAGAAGTTTATCAGTGTAAGCTGAGGTCGAACACGAAGATTTATAACTAAAATTGTTGGAGGGTAATGCGACGAAAGCTAAAGTAGTTTCAGTGATATAAAAAAACATGCCATGTGAAAAACAAACTATGCGGCAAAACTATCTAAACAGGCAAAAAGCACTTTGAGTTCAATTATGAGAATGTTAAAAGAGATGGCAGCTTTAACTTGTGTTAAAAATATGTATGGAGAAGTAAGGTTGGGGAGAAGTCTATGTTTAGTTCCTATGTTTAGCTTCAAGGGTAATCTAGGCTCGCGACATTCGTTTATCGTACACCTCTCGGTGGCCAGCCACATTTGTCATATCTTTATGATGCATGAATGATGTTGCGTTGAGCATAAGGTTGTTTCTATCTCTAGAAATACTTTTTATTTTGTTTAGTGAGATCCACAATTACTTACCATCTCGGACAATTGGTTATAGCTACTTGACTCGATGAGTGATCATAAGCAAGTATTTAAATAGTCATGCACTAAGCAAACATGATTAACCCTTAAAGACTTAACTTAGCTGATAACATTAGAATTTCCCCTTACCTTGTTGAGATTAGTTGCACATTATGGATGACAAAGTAACGGTAAAGTAGAGGAGATAATAAAGGTGAACATGATGATATATTGATAGAAATAGAAGTGTTGTTTACAAAATGATAAATTTCTTAACGTCACGATGTAATACAATAGTAAAGGGAAGAAGAAAATGATGAAAGGTCGGTTCTTAGCAATTTCTTGCGTCGAACAGATGTATTGCTAAGGCTGCTGATGATAAAATGGTTTATGGAGTGGAGAAGGCCTTCTCAAGCACTTGCTCCAACGAAGTTCCCGTGGTGAGTCAGAAGTGGTTTTGGAAGTGATGGATTCTCAGATAATTGAGCAAGTGTGTTATTGCTTAGGGATCATCGAATTCTAGCTAAGGTAAAAAGTATGACTCTTTACATTTACGTCAAGGCTTTATTTATAGAGTCACCCGCTGTTGACTCCGGGGATCCCATAATGGTTAGTCGCTATTCCTGACCAAGTAGATGAGAATGTCAACGCTACTATCATTGTCATCATTCTGAGTTGCAACAAAATATCCTCTGGGGTTATGTCAGAGATCCCCAGGCAAGCGATCAAACGTTTCTTTGGCTAGTGCGAGTTCAGTGCATATGAACAGTTTATGCGATCAACTGCAAAATATAGCACTTCGGTGCATATTAACTCATGATATGTGGTCAACAGGGATTTTAAACATACTTCAGTGCAAGTATATTTTTAAGCATGAATTCTTAGTATTATTAACGTATATTTTGTTTATCTAACCTCATTATTTTAAGTAAAAGGCTATAATAACTTGTATTTCTACAAGTTATTACATTCCCAAATTTTGAATAATGTTTATCCTCAAGCATATATTATATTAAAGAAATTCAAACTTATTCCACACCTCTAAGCTGCATTAACTAGCTGATCATAATGTTTCTCACTTGCACTCCTTTCTTAAGCCACACTATTCTCTTGATCCCGGTTACTTCTTTAAAGAAATATATACTTTTTAATTTCAATTCGGAAAACAAAAACCCTTTTCTCATTTCAAACACTTTTGCATCCCTTTTTCCTTATGTAATGCATTTGTTTTGGAAAAAAAAAAAAGTAGTCTTAACACTTTGCGATCACTTATTCAAATTATAGCAAGGCGTTACACTTAGTTATGCCCTTCGTTTTGGCTTGCTCCACGGGTTTCATGTGTGAAGAAAATCAGACATGAGGATTTCCATGAGCAGTGGAATGATTGTTCTAAATTCCATTTGTATTTGAACAACAACAATTACAATACACAAATGGAAACTAACTGGTCATGCAACATACGAAATTACAACATGTTTTTCATAAGATCAAGGGATAAAACTATATATACCTTTGAAGACTCGTCTTTGAAGACTCGTCTTCAAACACCCTTGATCACAAACGCTCGATCAAACATCAAGACTGCAACACACGAACACTCGTACACCACAATCGCAACACAACACGATCACAGCGACCACGAACACAGCGAACGGCCTCCAAAAACCTCGACTATGTCGAGTTTAGTACGACACCACCACAATGGCTACCTTGGTATTCTCGGTGTGAGAATCCAGACGTGTGGGCTCTGTGTGGACTTGGTTTGAGGAAGAGACCGAAGGAAGAACAATCGTGTAAACGATTGATCAAGTGGAAGATGACAAGGTCTATCGTATAGATGATGGCAATTGTTTAACAAATGTTATGCGATCGTTTAGCAAAAGCTCCGCGATCTTTAGCTATCGGCCAGCTGAGTGAGCTATCGTATAGTGTCATTCCACGATCGTCTAGTCTCTCTTCAGCTATCATTTAGTGAGTCTCATTCACTTGACAGTCAACCGTGAGTAATTCCGAGAATGGAAAATCTTAATCATCAACTACTAAATTTAAGAAAACATTTTTCCTTTTATCTCACGGTTATCATGAAATCACCAATAACCTTCCACTCAATTGGTTATTAGAGGAAAAAAAAGATAATTGTCCAATAATTAATATTATTATAAATATATATGATAACCAACTTAACCATATTATATTTATAACCTATAGTTTTAATATTTCATCTCATGACACATATAAACCATATCTCTTTTTCTATTTCATGGTACTTAATGTAAATCTCATTTACATTAGTCCTCCACTTGATGTATCTCATATATCACAAGTGTTGTAATATAGTTTTTGGCATGATGAAATTACAAGAGAGCATGCGCATGCATCATGAAATATAAGAGTTATATTTATACATGCAGTAAGCATATTCATGCATCCTTTATATTATAAGTGTTATAGTATAAGGGTGAATAGAAGCATGGAGCATGACACTTAGGCTTGTTTATAAGAGTTATGAATGCCTTATATGTATTTGCTTCACGTTGTGGATGGTTTTGGTTGTTTCTGTTATAAGCGTTATAATAGAAATTAGAACTAAAATCGATAAGAAAGAGTTGTATGCGAACTTAGGCAAACTCATGTTTTAAAATGGTTTTAAAATTGAATAGAGATAGATATAAGTTCAGGGTTCTAGTGGGATTAGCAACCTAAGTTTAATCCTTTTAAATTGGTTTAATAGGATTAAATTGATTGGCATAAAAGATTAAAATTGTATTAAATCTATCTATAAGCAACCTTTTGTCTAAGGTGGGTTCTGTCTAGGTAAGCTGACGGAAACAAAACATCCCTATTGGGAACCTATCTGGAAATGTGAATTAGATAGATTTTTTGCAAACATGCGATAGTTGATCACAGACTTCGTTAAAGAGTTTAATGGATGACGATCAATAGTTGTTTCAACTTTCCAAGGTAAAAGTTACTATTGGGCAACTCTAAAAAGTCACTTAGTTAAAATGATTAGCCGTGTTTCTTCTAAGTAAACCAAACCCTAGGTTATAAAATACTCAGTGGAAGGAAGAGATATATATGATATGTCAGTGATTCCACTCATGTTTCTCCCTAAATGTTCACGTCGTGATATTCATGCTTGGCCTCGTGGTGCCCTGGGAGCATCCCCCTTCGAATGGTGTTTACATGAGTCAATATCAAGGTGGACGGAGAGAGTATTTATAGTAAGTGGGTGAAGGGTGTGTGTCAACATGTCCTGTGGTCTCCTTCATTGGTTTGCACCGTGAGATCTTGTTGCACTCCCTCATGACGCCCTGGGAGTGTCCCCCTTCGGATGGGTTTTGTGTAGTTGGTCAATATCAAGGTGAACTCCAGAAATGGATAGGGTCACTTTATTTTTTACCCTAATCGGATTTTTTCCCTTCGGATTGACTGCTTAGGGCAAAAATCTAGGGCTTAAAATGATGGGTCACACTTACGAAATTTTTTTAAGCAAGTTAATGATTTCTTGACCAAATCAATGATAGCTAGTCGTTATAGGAACAAGAGTTGTTCTGGTATCAATGGTTGGTTGTGAATGTCTCAATTCAGAGGAGGGATAAATTGACCACCCTTCGGTGGCTTTTGTCGTAAATCTTTATAGCGTCATTGTGAAACTAAATGTCACACGGGGTTCATTTCAGTTTTGCTAAACCATATTGGACGTTGTTTGTTTTTCAATGAGTATTTGCTAAAATCTAATGCAAGTCAATGTGTTTCTTTTTCAGCAACATGATGTTTTTCCGTTAAATGCCTCTAGTTTGACCGATTACATACAGTGGAAAGAGTCCATTAAAACTCTCTTTCCCAATCTTTTTTCTCCACCCATATTAGTGGGGTGGTTATTCTTTATGGCAAGGAGAATAAAAGAAAATCATTTTCTTCTTCTTGGTGACTGTTGTTGTTGAACGATTGAGAAAAGATAGAAGTGTCCTGTATCTTTGAGTGTTCGTGTGAAAAGTTCTTAATCTTCTTCTTCCTCCACATTAACCTTCCCCTCTTAACCAAAATAGTCAGAGCCCACCATTCTTGGGTTCTCACCTTGAGAATACTGAGGTTTTCATTGTGGTTGTGTTCGAGGGAGATTCGTGAAGAAAAGGTTCTATAGAGGTGATATTTCTTGAAAAATGTTCTTGCAAAGCATGCTATAATTTAGTTTTAAATGCATATCTAGTTGTTTGTTTACTGTAAACTTTGTATTCGATAATTTATGGAATTTGGTCGATTCGCTTCCACTCAAGGTTCTCTCATTAAAGTTCCTTTAAATATATCTATAAGGGACCTTTTGTCTAAGATCAGTTCTGTCTAGGCTTGGATGTTTAAGCCGACGGAAACGGAACACCCTTACCTGGGAACTCACTTGGAAAGGTGAATTAGAAATATTTGTTACGAGCATGCAATCATTGATTAAGGTTTATTAAAGTGTTAATGATCATTAATCAAAGTTGTTTAACTATCCAAAGTAAGTGTTACTTTTGGGCAAATTTAAACAATCAATTAGTAAAATAATTAGTCGTATTTTTCCAACTTAAATTAACCCCAGGTAAAATACTCAATGGGAGAAAAATGTGGTATATGATACTTCATTTTTTTCTTTTCACGTATCTCCCTAAAAGTTCACATTGTGAGATCTATACTCGGCCTCGAGGCACCTTTGCTTGTGTCCCCCTACGGGTGATGTTTGTATAGGTCAATATCAAGGTGAATGAAGAGAGTATTTATAGTAAGTGGGAACGAGAAATGTATCCCCCGGTCTTTCTCATTAGTTTGTAGTAAATTTTCATGTTCGGCCTCGAGGCACCTTAGCTTGTGTCCCCTTATCGATGACATTTGTATGACCTTTTTACTCAAACTCTAAAAATGGATAGGATTGCTTTAGTTTTTACCCCAATCGGTTTTTCTCTATGGTTGGCTCATTGGGACAGAACTTTAGAATATAAAAGAGGGGTTATACTTACAAGAAAATGTTTAACAAGTTAACAGTTCCTGAACCGAACAATGGTGATTGATATTTACAGTAACAAAGAGTCATTTTGTATATTGGTTGAGACGGCTCATTTTAATGAATGGGTACCTGATCACCCTACGATGGGTATTACCTTGCCTCACTGAAACATCATTGCAAAATAGATGTCATATAGAGTGCATTATATCATTTTGCTAAATTTGATTGGTTTTTTCAAATAGGTAATGCTATAATTCTAATGCAAATAATTTGTATTTTAAGCAAATTTATTATGACTTACGTAACATTAAATTTACTCACTATCGACAAACTTACTGATAAAAATTACACAACTTGGAAAAACACAACCAACACAATTTTAATCATTGATGACCTGAGATTTGTCCTAATAGAGGATTGTCCTCATGTTCTTGCTAAAGATGCTCATCGAAATGTTTAGAAGACATATGAGCATTGGATAAGGGCAAATGAAAAAGCCTGGGCATATATCTTGGCAAGCCTTTCTGAAGTCTTGGCCAAGAAGCATGAGCCCATGATCATTGCTCGTGAAATCATGGAGTCCCTGTAGGGATATTCGGACAACCATCCACATAACTCAGGTATAACGCTCTAGAAAACATCTTCAATGTCCGTATGCAAGAAGAGGCATCTGTTAGAAAACTTGTTCTCAACATGATGGTCCGCTTCAACGTGGCGGAGATGAATGGGTCTGTCATCGATGAAGCTAGTCAAGTTAGCTTCATGCTGGAATCTTTATTTGAAAGTTTCCTACAATTCCGTAGCAATGTTGTTATGAACATGATTGACTACCACCTGACCACTTTGCTCAATGAGCTACAAAGTTTTCAGTCCTTGATGAAAACCAAGGAACAGAAGGGTGAGGCAAATGTTGCTTCATCCTTTAAGAAGTTCTATAGAGGTTCGACCTCTAGAACTAAGTATGTGCCTTCCTCTTCTGGCATAAAAAAGTGGAAGAAGAAGAAAGATGGACAGAGGAAAGCTAATCCACCAGCTGCTGCCCAAAAGAGCAAGAAGGCCGCAAAAGGATTTACTTCCAATGCAACCATAAGGGACATTGGAAGACGAATTTTCCCAAATACTTGGCGGAAATAAGAAGGCTAAACAAGGCAAATATGAGTTACTTGTTTGGGAGACTTGTTTAATAGAGAATGATGATTCAACTTAGATAATAGATTCGAACGCCACTAACCATGTTTGTTATTCATTTCAAGGAATTAGTTACTGGCGACAATTGGAGGCTGGGGAGATGACGATGCGTGTTGGAACTGAGTACGTTGTCTTAGTTGCGGAAGTGGGAGGACTCCGACTTACTTTACATAATAAATATATTTCAATAGAAAATGTATTTATTTTCCTGGTTCAAAAAGGAACTTAATTTCTATCAAGTGTTTGATTGAACAATAATATTTTGTACAATTTTTTGTGAATAAAATGTTTATTTATAAGAATGGTATAAACATTTGTTCTGCAAAACTGGAATATAATCTTTATGTGTTAAGACCATTAGCAACTAAAACCCTTCTAAATACTGAACTGTTTAAAACTGCGGTAACTCAAAATAAAAGACTAAAAATTTCTCATAATGAAATTCCCTATCTTTGGCACCTGAGATTATGCCACATAAATCTCAATAGGATTGAGAGACTGGTCAAGAATGGACTTCTAAGTGAGTTAGAAGAAAATTCTTTACCTGTGTGCGAGTCATGCTTTGAAGGCAAAATGCCTAAAAATTCTTTTACTAGAAAAGGTCACAGAGCCAAAAAAACCCTTAAAACTTGTACATTTAGACCTCTGTGGTCTAATGAATGTTAAATCAAGAGGAGAGTTTGAATATTTCATCACTTTTACTAATGATTATTATAAATATGAGTATGTTTATTTAATGCAACATAAGTTTGAGGCTGTTGAAAAGTTCAAGGAGTACAATGCTGAAGTTGAAAACTCATTAAATAAGACTATTAAAACATTTCGATCTAATCGATGTGGAGAGTATTTGGATCTAAAATTCCAAGACTATTTGATAGAATATGGAATTGTATCCCAATTCTTGACAACTAGTACACCTCAACAGAATGGTGTATTAGAAAGTAGAGATTGAACCCTGTTGGACATGGTTCCGTCTACGATGATTATGCTTCCCTACCAGACTCGTTTTGGAGTTATGCAGTATAGACTGCATTTTGAACTGTGATCCATCCAAAAGTGTTATTGGGACGCCTTTGGAATTATAGAATGGTCGTAAAGGTAGTTTACACCATTTCAGGATATGTGGTTGCCCAACACATGGAGGCAAATCCCAAGAAATTGGAACCTCGTTCAAAATTGTGCCTATTTGTAGGTTACCATAGAGGAACATAAGTGGTTACTTCTACGATCCTATGGATAATAAGGTGTTTGTATCGACAAACACTATCTTTTTAGAAGAGGACCACATAAGGGAGCATAAACCCTGCAGTAAAATTGTGTTGAGTGAACTTTCCAACGAAACTACCGAACCTTCAACAATAGTCATTGAAGAACCCAATACTTCAACAAGAGTTGGTTAAGTTGGATCATCTAGCAGGTTAAATCCACCTCAAGTGATGAGGGAGCTTCGATGTAGTGGGAGGGTTGCAAACCCACCTGTTCGTTATATGGGTTTAATAGAAACCCTAGTTATCGTAACTGATAGAGATGTTGAGGATTCATTGTCTTACAAGAAGGCAATGGAAAATGTTGAGAAAGATGAGTGGATCGAAGCTATGAATCTCGAAACGAAATCTATGTACTTCAATTATGTTTGAGATCTTGTAGATCAACCTGATTGTGTTAAACCTATAGGTTTCAAGTGAATCTACAAGAGAAAACGGGGTGTTTATGGGAATGTGCAAACCTTTAATGCTAGACTTGTGGTAAAAGGTTATACCCAAGTTTAGGAAGTTGACTATAAGGAGATTTTCTCCCCTGTTGCCATATTGAAATCTATCCGGATCCTCCTGTCCATTACCTCATATTATGACCGTGGGATTTGGAAAATGGACATCAAGATTGCTTTTTCTGAATGGCAATCTTGAGAAGACCATTTATATGGAACAGTATAAGGGATTCATATCCCAAGGTCAAGGGCAAAAGGTTTGCAGGCTTAATCGATCCATTTATGGATTGACCTTGGAATATAAGATTTAATACTGCAATCAAATCTTTTGGCTTTGATCAAAACATTGATGAGCCTTGTGTATATGAAAGAATTATCAACAGTTCATTAGATTTTCTAGTGCTATATGTAGACGATATCCTAATCATTTGGAACGATGTAGGTCTATTGACTAAAATTAAGAATTGGTTAGCGACCCAATTCCAAATGAAAAATTTGGGAGTGGTGCAGTTTGTTATGGGCATTCAGATCTTTAGAGATCGAAAGAATAGAACACTAGCCTTGTCTCAAGCATCGTACATTGACAAGATGCTTGTCAAGTTTTCAATGCAGAACTCGAAGAGATGTTTACTCCCTTTCAGGCATGGAGTTATATTGTCTAATAAACAGTGTCCTAAGACACCTTAAGAAGTTGAGGAAATGAGACGGATCTCCTATGCATCGGTGATGACGAAAAATTAATTACCAAGTCGTCAAGGACTTGACGACTAAAATTAGGTGAACGCAATATGCGATGCATGACTTAAAGTATGCGTTGATTATCATGCGTCGGTGGTCATGTGTTGGAATGAAACCATGCGTTAACGAATGTATGCGATGACCATGCGTTCCTGTCACAAGTTTTCTTGTGCTCACACCAAGTATAACGCGAACGCAAGTTTCTTAGGTGATCCGAGGTCGAACTTTGGGGCTTGTACCTAAATGTATGCGGTAATGTGTATGCGGTGGTTAAAGAATGATGGGAGGGTTCTAAGCTACACTACTCCTACTCCTAACTAACAGACAACACAATGAGAAGTATGAATGAGAGGTAGAGACACGACAACTGTTGACGCGTAGTAAATGGATGGAAAATAGATAAACATGAGGATGTTTTCATCGCAATACTTAAGAGTGACCGCAAGGGGAACCTCAGCCAACGCAAGTCATGCGATCCTGCTACATACTAAAAGCCTAAATCTATGACGTATGCGATGTGTATGCAAAAGGGTCAAGATGACCGCATACTGCCACCGTATCTTACTTTTTGGACGCATGCAATACCCTCTTCATAGGGTGCATACGCTGTGTGATAACAAACAGAGCTCATTTCTAAGTTCCCCATTCTTGCTTATGCATTCCAATCCGCTCTCTCGAGTCTTAGATTTGGATTTTAGACTACTTTTCCAAGTATGCCTAAATGATGAATGATGCGCTCATAAGACAAGGTAACCACATGGACTTGGCTAACATAAGATTATTCCTATCTCTGGTGAATACTTGCTTACATTGCTTAATGCGACCAACCACTTACCCTTCCGGGCAGTTAGTTGTTGCTGACTTTACTCATAGACAAGCATTGCGTCCACCTATAAACAGGCGTTGCTACAGCTTCACACTAAGCAAATAAGGTTTTCTCACACACTCATACAACGCACACCTCTCGGTGGTTTGCTACATGTTTCATATCTCTAATCCGCATGATTAAGTATGCAATACTCTAAAAGTTTCACTAAGTGATGCTGTCTGGATCATAAGGATCCGCCCTAAGGCAAACCTCAGGCAAAACCTTGGATGATTTGAAATTATGCTCGGTGGCTTCTATTTATAGAGCTTGATCACAGACAACATTAATGGACCTGCTCTAATTTGACATTAGCGGCGTGTTGGTCATTTTCTGAGTTTCTTCTGCTAACGGCGTTGTAGGTGAAATATTAACATCATCTTTTGATCTTTCTAAGATATGCGTCGATGCGTTAATTCCACCAACCTTGCGGTGATCCCTCTATTATGTGTTATTGTGTAGTGACCGCATTCGCTTGATTACTGCAACTCTACACGATGACCGTAATCGCTTGACAATCGCAACCCTTATGCGATGGACGCATGCGGTTGATTACAGCAACACCCATGCATTGATCGTATGCGTTCGCCTTTGCGATGGAGAGTTTCTCCGCAATCGTCTATGCGATAGCCCGACTTTCGCGTTTGCATCCACTTACTGCGTTAGCTACAAAAAATAGACAATTGAACGCATAATAATGAGTTAGCCGAGATTCTTAATGTTGACTGACGCAAACTCATTTTCTCATGAATTCCTAACATAATTGTGCATATTCTACTTAACAGCCCTCGTAATTCTAAATAAAAGGCCTAAGATGCATACATTTCTGCACGTCATCACACCCCAAAACTTAGAATCATGCTTGTCCTCAAGCATGCATTATGCTCAAGAAATTCTAACTCACCTTCTGGCTTTCCTTTGCGATGACTAGCCTCTCAAAGTATAATTTATTCATACCTCTAACCATCGCCGCAACGCTCTCCTTAACTTCGGTTGCTTCTTCAAAAAGATATTTTCTAAGTTTAGATCTAGCAAGCCTTTGCTAAAAAACTTTGTATTCATTCACTACAATTTTGTGTTTAGCTTTTGAGAATGCGTTCGTTCAAAACAATTCAAAACTTTGCGATGACTTATTCGAATGCAGCGTTGAACCTGGTCACATTCTTCGTTTTGGCTTATCGCCACGTGTGTCATGCGCGCATCCAACTTCGTTGCATTCCATATTCAACTCAACTCGTCTTGCTTGATTTGGCTTGCATCGGATAGAGGAGTTGCGCTTATGCGTTGATCCTGGCAACTTACCTTCGTTTTGGCTTGCCCCCACGTGTGTCATACAGACATCCAACTACGGGTAAGTGCCTTTCACAACTTAACTCTTATCAACATGGGTTTCCCCATTGCGTTGACATTAGAGTTGTTATTCTCAAGACATATATATATTTTGCATTATGATCGCAATGTAATGAATGCAATTCTCCGAGATCGCTGCCACCCCCAAACTTAGAGGTTGGCAGCGTTCTCACATAAAAGCTAAAAACAAAATTACAAGAATGCGGTAACAAATGTTTGAGTGAAGGTTTGCACAAAATAAAACTTAAGATTGCACAAAATAAAACTTAGGACTTTCAAATTTTGAAGAATCTAATAAAAGTCAAGTGAGCCTTGCGATGCTTGGCATCATAGATGCATCATAAAGGAACGCAATCAGACAAGGAGAATTTCAAAAGGATAACAAGAAAAGGACCTTAGGCGGAATAACACATACGATCATGTGTTGGAATCCACGCGATCGAAGCCATGCGTTGAAGGATGGAGGGAATTATTCCATTGAACTGCGCACTGAGGAGACTTATTGTCGCACCTACAAAGAGAAAACGCACCACAACCAAGGAAGCAGCCGCATATCCAAAATAACAATAAAAATAAAGATAAACTAAACTACGAAAGTAAGGTAAAGATAGAGTAGAAGACGTCCCTGGAGAAATTGGAGTGTTGTCACCGTAAGAAGTCTCCCATGTAGGAGATTACTCTCAACTGCTTAGTTCAAGATACCTTGACCATTGGAACTTCTGGTAATTATTGGGCGCATGTTGACCACCATGTGCTTAGAACCGCCTTCAACTCATGCGACTGATTGCCTTTCTATCATGGGGTCAATAATGGCTTTCGACACATCTCCTACACTTCAATATTGTTTGCAACTTGGTAGAACAAGCTACAATACTCCCAAGATAAAAAGGTTGCCTGCAGACACACAAAACTCAACAAACAATTAGCTGCCAAGTCCCTGGCAACGACACTAAAAACTTGATGACGAAAAAATAATTACTAAGTCGTTAAGGACTTGACGACTAAAATTAGGTGAACGCAATATGCGATGCATGTCTTAAAGTATGCGTTGATTATCATGCGTTAGATTGAAACCATGCATTAACGAATGTATGCAATGACCATGCATTCCTGTCATAAGTTTTCTTGCGCTCACACCAAGTATAACGTGAACGCAAGTTTCTCGAGTGATCTGAGGTCAAACTCAAGGACTTGTTCCTAAATGTATGCGGTAATGTGTATGCGACGGTTGAATAAAAGAATGATGGGAGTGTTCTAAGCTACATTACTCCTACTTCTAACTAACAGACAACATAATGAGAAGTATGAATGAGAGGTAGAGACACGACAACTGTTGATGCGTAGTAAATTGATGGATAATAGATAAACATGAGGATGTCTTCATCGCAACCCTTAAGAGTGATCGCAAGGGCAACCTCAGGCAACGCAAGTCATGCGATCATGCTACACACTAAAAGCCTAAATCTATGACGTATGCGATGTGTATGCAAAAGGGTCAAGATGACCGCATACCGCCACCATATCCTACTTCTTGGACACATGCAATATCCTCTCCGTAGGGTGCATACGCTATTTGATATCAAACAGAGCTCATTCTGAAGTTCCCCATTCTTGCTTATGCATTCCAATCCGCTCTCTCGAGTCTTAGATTTGGATTTTAGACTACTCTTCCAAGTATGCCTAAATGATGAATGATGCGCTCATAAGACAAGGTAACCACATGAACTTGGTTAACATAAGACTATTCCTATCTCTAGTGAATACTTGCTTACATTACTTAATACGACCAACCACTTACCCTTCCGAGCAGTTAGTTGTTGCTGACTTTACTCATAGACAAGCGTTGTATCCGCTTATAGACAGGCGTTGCTACAGCTTCCCACTAAGCAAATAAGGTTTTCTCACACATTCACACAACGCACACCTCTTGGTGGTTTGCTACATGCTTCATATCTCTAATTCGCATGATTAAGTATGCGATACTCTAACAGTCTCACTAAGTGATGCGATGAAGTGACCGCATTCGCTTGATTACCGCAATCGTGTAGTGACTGCATTCGCTTGCTTACCGCAACTCTACACGATGACCGCAATCGCTTGATGATGCATTATTTTATTAAGTGAAAATATGGATGATATGCGTTGATGGAATTGCGTTGTGCACTCAAGTTTCCCCAGCGGAATTCAAGTATAAATTCCCTTGAGTTTCCTGGTAAGTCCAGGGTCGATCACAGGGACTTATGAAAACAGCTTGCGTTGATAATTTTCTTATGAACACTTTGCGGTAACCGGTAAAATAAATAAGGTGTTGGTTGTGATTGCGTTGATTGAAAATAAATAAGATGCGACGGAGTTTGAATAGAGTTGGTAAACGGGAAATGAGATGAATATGCAGTGAACGGGTTGAGAAAGGTTTCGGCTAACACTCTCTAGAATGCATTCAACTTGCGATCATGCAACATGCATACAACAATAAATCACCTCTCGGCGCGAATACCCCGACTTATGCAATGACAAAATGACAAGAACGCATGCGATAAATATGCGAAAAGTCTAAAGGGTTTACACCTAAACCTCTATTCCAATTTATGCAATGACAAGATGACACCCACACAAATATGCGACCACATAATATCGTTCCTATTCCTAGGATGCAGGCGATGCAAGTTGACACACAGAGCTTATCTTTAAGTCCCTATCTCTTGTTTATGCAAACCTAATCTTGCGCTTTCAAGTCCAGATTCTAACCTAGCTCTCTCGAGACATTAGGTTTTTTCTTTAGACTCTCTCTCTCGAGTAACTCTAAAGGGTATTTTGCACAGCATAAACACAAGACAATAGCAAGTAGTGAACCTCCTAGGTCATGTTAGCCTAGTTCTTCTCAACCCATTCAACTAGCTTAGCTACTCATGCATATTATGAAAGTGAGCAGATATATAAATAGAACTTCCATTGAATAAATATGAAGATGAAGTACAAATAGCAATGCAAGTAAAGTAAAGAGCCTGGTAGCAATTTCTTGCTGCCAGGCGTTTACACTGTTTCTACTCGTGCTCTAAAGATATTTCTCGCTGACGGGAGAGTCGGCTCGTTCTCTGCCTTTACGCCCCAAGGTTCTCTCTCAAGTTTCCCTGGGCGATCTCCGGCGTCACCGCTCTTCCCTTACTCCGCCTTAAAAATAAAAAGAAAACTATGAACTGAATGTAAGGCGATCACTGGTTAACTTCTTCCAACTGATCAACCCCTTTTCTGAAGAATACACTTGGTATTTATAGGGTATCAATGGTGAAAGGCGACTTCTCTCTCTTGGTTGTACAGATGAGATAGCTTTAATTCCTGACTGATGCGCCGGATGATTGTCACTGATAAAGCTGAATGTATTTTGTGTCCGTTATCGACTGTCAACTTAATTTGGATCTGACTGTCATCAGCTTTCTGTTCCAACGCTCTTAATTGGCTTTCACCCAGATGGGCTCACCATGTTGTGCTGACAAAGTTGCGGTGATTCTTCTCAGACGAATATTTGCGAGCACGATCAACGCAAAGTCTTGCAGTGAAGTTGCGCTTGACTGATGAATTCCTATGATCGCAATCTTTGCATTGCATTAACGCATAATCTACACAAAAAATACAAAAATCAATAGTTCTAATGTGCTGAATGCATGCGACCGCAATATTATAAAATTTATGCTTAATGGATGCAATTTATCATATTTCATCAACGTAATCCAACATTGTTTAATAACTTAGCACTATGATAACGTGCATTTATGCCCGTTATCACACCCTCAAATTTAAACAATGTTTGTCATCAAGCATAAGCTAAAAATTCCTTTAGTAAGTCCACTGCAAAGTTCATTTCCTAGATTTCTCAAAGATACTTCATTCAAATCCTATATACTAGAATTTCCTTAAGTCTTATTCAAGTCTCTTCTTAATGTATTTCTAAGACCTAGGAACTGCAAGTTTAACTTTCAACAGGACTTTATTAAATTTCGAAACATCGCATGATTTATTTCAAAAAGAAAATTTTTCTATCGAGGTGACAAAAGATTTATCCTTGCACACAATTTTGTTTTATTATTATTTTTTTCCTGACTTTGCGCTGATCCGAGTGCCTTGCTTTCGTTTTGATGCGGACATCCAACTACGAGCAATGCACTCTTTCTCAGACTAAACTCGTGTCGATTTGGCATTGGAGTTGGGTCATCGATTTATGCGTTAATCCTAGTAACTTACTTTCGTTTTTGCTTGCCCCCACGTGTGTCATGCGGACATTCAACTACGGGTAAGTGCTTTTCACAACTTAACTCTTATCAACATGGATTTCCATTGCGTTGATAGTGGAATTTCTAATTTATTTATTTATTTTTATAGAAATAGCAAGGTCGAAAATGAATACCTCACCCCCAAATTTTAAAATGTGGCAATGTTCCCATTGCCAAAAGATTAAAATAAGTTATGTGATATTCTAGAATGCATTGTAAAGAGAGTTTGAAAGAAAGCTAGCAAACCCCTAGCTTCTAGAAATATTTTATGAGGTGACTATCTTAAGATTAAGTTGACCCTAATATATACGAAAGAAATAGACATATTTTTCATCATTGAAATCATACTTGGCAAAGAAACAGAATGCGGTAAACTACTAAATGTTAAATGATTGCGATAATCAAAGAGGATGCGGTGATAAAATTTTGAAAAGCTAAATGCACTGTGATAGTGTAAAATTTGAAATAAAGATAAGGAAGAGTACACCCCCAAATTTATGCGTTGTCGCCTACGTTGTATTGACGCATCCATTTATGCGACGATCTTTCTTCTTTGAGTTGCAATGATGGAATAAGATGACTGCTTCTTCGCGTAACATCTCCATAATCCAGCGCCTCGATCGTTGTAAGAAAAACAAAGAGAGGGTCAAATTATTTTAAACAAAAGAAAAATCGTTAACGCAATTTTTTTTTTTTTTTTTAGATAGTGATAGTAAAGTAAGGATAAATCAAAATTGAAAAGATAGTGAAAATTCCGAGTAGTGGAGAAAAGAGTTAAAGAATTGAGGTTTTCCAAAACTTGCATCATTGATAAGTTGCGATCATTTGATGACGCAGGGACCACCTACGTCCTTCTTCATTCAAAGTCTCTTAGTTCCATGGAGTCGACTTGGCGATGCCAGTCTTCTCCATGGTATGCCTTTATTCGCTGCCCATTGACTTTGAATATGTTGATTCTGTCATCATTTGATAATTCCACCGCGCCATGCGGAAGTACTTCTCGAATTATGAATGGTGCGGACCAACGTTACTTTAGCTTTCCCGAGAAGAGTCGTAGGCGTGAATTGAAGAGCAAGACTTTCTGTCCGACTTGGAGGTTCTTACTATATATGCGTTGATCATGCCAGCGCTTTATGTGTTCTTTATAAATCTTCGCATTTTCATATGCATTGTTCCTTCATTCTTCTAGCTCGACCAGTTGTATTTTCCATGCTTCCCCTGCTGTCTTCAAATCAAAATTTAGTATCTTGACTGCCCACAATGCTTTATACTCTAGCTCCAAAGGCAAATGACATGCTTTTCCGAATACCAATGCATAGGGGGACATACCTGTTGGCGTTTTAAATGCGGTTCGGTATACCCACAATGCATCATCAAGTTTCATTGCCCAATCCTTCCGCGAAGGTTTTACTACCTTCTCAAGTATCAATTTAATTTCACGATTGGATACTTTAGCCTGGCCATTTGTTTGCAGGTGGTATGCGGTGGCCACCTTGTGGAGAATATTGTACTGACGCAGCAACTCATTTATATTGTAGTTGACAAAGTGTGATCCTTCATTACTTATGATGGCACGGGGAGTGCCAAAACGCGTGAAAATATTTTTCTTCAGGAATTGGGAGACTACTGCCGTATCACGTGTGGCACATGCAGTAGTTACCTCTACCCACTGGGAGACATAGTCAACAACTAATAGAACATAGTGCTTACCATTTGAAGGAGGGAATGGTCCCATAAAATCAATCTCTCATACGTCAAATAGTTCCAATTCCAAGATAGTATTCATTGGCATTGCATTATTCCATGAAATGTTGCCGGTGCGCTGACACCGATCACATGTCATTGTGTAGTCAGCAACATCCTTAAACAGTGAAGGCCAGAAGAATCCACTTTGTAAAACTTTGGCTACAATACGTTGTCCTCCAAAGTGCCCTCCATATGGCGAATCGTGGCACTGCGAAAGTATGCGTTGTTGAGTAGCATCTGGGACGCATAATCGAATGATTTGGTCTGCACCTCTTTTATACAGATTCGGCTCATCCCAATAATAGTGTCTACATTCATTCTTAAGCTTCTTCTATTGATAGTAGGTGTAATCTTCAGGAAATTGTTCACAAACGAAATAATTAACGATGTCCGTATACCATGACAGTTTTTTTATGCGAAACAGCTGCTCGTCCGGGAACATGACACTCACTTCAGATTCATTGCGATCAACCTCAGGATTTTCTAATCTGGACAAGTAATCCGTAACTTGATTCTCTGTCCCCTTCCGATCAATTATCTCTATATCAAATTCTTGAATGAGGAGAACCTATCTGATCAACCTCGGCTTTGTATCCTTCTTTGTCATAAGATATTTGATTGTCGATTGATCAGTGTGAATGAGTTCTTTGGTTCCCAATAGATATGCCCGGAATTTTTCCAACGCAAAAATCATAGCCAGGAGCTCTTTTTCAGTGGTGGTATAATTAAGTTGAGCAGGGTTCAGAGTTTTACTCGCATATGTGATGGGGTGCAAAATAGTTTTCTTCTTTTGTGCTAATGCAGCTCCCATCGCATTCCCACTTGTGTCGCACATGAGTTCGAATGGGAGTGTCCAATTCGATGCAATCAAGATGGGTGCGGTAATCAGCGCATCTTTTAAAATTTTGAATGCGTTGAGGCAATTGTTGTGAAATTAAAACTTCCTGTCTGCCTCTAACAATGCACTCAGTGGTCTTGCTATTTTATAAAAGTCCTTAATGAATCGTCTATAGAATCCGGCAGGCCCTAAGAAGATTTGCACAGCCTTCACGTTGGTGGGAGGTGGAAGCTTTTCAATTGCGTCGATCTTTGCTTTGTCCACCTCCAACCCTTCTCGGGAGACCTTGTGTCCCAACACTATTCCCTCCTTCACCATAAAGTGACATTTTTCTCAATTGAGCACCAGGTTTGTCTCTTCACATCTTTTCAGAATTTTCTCCAAATTGGCCAGGCAGACTTCATAAGTGTCCCCATAAACGGAGAAGTCATCCATAAATATTTCTACTGAGTCCTCGAGATCATCTAAAAAGATCGTCATCATGCACCTCTGAAACGTGCTTGGCACATTGCAGAGGCCAAATGACATGCGGCGAAAAGCAAATATCCTATATGGGCAGGTGAATGTGGTCTTGTCTTGGTCTTCAGGAGCTATCATGATCTGATTATACCCGGCATATCCATCCAAGAAGCAATAAAAATCGTTCCCTACTAATCTGTCCAGCATTTAATCGAGGAATGGCAAAGGGAAGTGATCTTTCTTTGTAGCCGCATTCAATTTTCGGTAGTCCATGCAGATGCGCCATCTAGAGATGGTCCTTTGCGGTATTAATTCATTATTCTCATTTGAGACTACCGTCATTCCTCCCTTCTTCGGCACACATTGCACGGAGCTGACCCATGTGCTATCTGCAATGGGATAGATAATGCCCACATCTAGCCACTTGATAATCTTTTTTTTGACGACCTCCTTCATCGCAGGGCTAAGTCTGCATTGATTTTTAATAGTTGCTTTATGGTCATCCTTAAGACGAATGTGGTGCATACAGTACGCGGGGCTAATTCCTCTGATGTCAACGAGCGTCCAGCCAATTGCTCGCACATGTTTCTTGAGTAATGCTCATCATACATTTCTCTTGATCTGGTGAGCGCAGAAGAAATAATCACCGCAGTTTCTCATCCTGCCTCAGAAATGCGTACTTTCAAATGTGTTGTAGGGTTTTTAGTTCAAGGATTGGTGGATTCCATGGAGGAAGAATGCGTCTAGTCTTTCTTTCTTCTTTTGGTCTTTTTCATGCGTTCCAACTTTGTTTATTTTGCTATTATGCATTGTAGGCAATTACAGTACTGTGTTGGCATCCTCTCTCACAGCTCTTTCATTCCAAACTTTTCTTCTTTAATCAAATTCAGGGTTCATCATCAGAATCTTGTAGGTCTTCCCATCCGGAATTTCATGGCACAATATATAAATCTAGAGCTTCTGTCCGTTTATGTCAAAGTGATTTTCTCCCTTGTGCACATTAATTACATCTACTCTGTTTGATAGGAAGGTCAACCCTCAAAATGTGGGCACATCTTTGTCGGCTCTCATAGTCTAAAGATGATGTGAAGTATAGTTGGCAAAATAAAATTTATCAATCGTATAGCAACATCCTCACCTTACCTTCTGGTATGAATCAGAGATCTATCTGCCAATTGGAGAGTCTCGGGATGGTATACTGGCACAAAGTTGCCCCATATTTAATTGTCGAAAGATTGACAACGACATCAAATTTATGCTGGCCCCTAAGTCACACAGGGCTTACCCAATATAGGGTCCTTCTATGGATCGAGGAATAGTGAAGCTCCTAGGATCACTCATCTTCGGTGGGATAATAGATTTGGAACTTTGCGTTAATGCCACCGTGGAAAATTTTTCAACACCTCTTTTCTTATTTACCATGTCCTTCAGAAACTTGACATAGGCAGACATTTCCTCAATCGCCTCATTGAAAGGAATGTTAACATGTAACTACTTTAACATAGATAAAAAGTGTTGGTACTGTACCTCTTCGTTTTTCTTCTTTCTTAACCTCTGAGGGAAATGTGGCAACTAGACTTTCACGGTTCCTGTTTCATTTGACTTTGAGGTCGATGCAGCCTCAGGTTCCACAACTTCATTCTTTCTTTCTTCTTCTTGTGTTACCGCAATCTCAGGTTCAGTTGTGATAGAAGTTGTTCTACTCTGATCCTTCTTTTCTCCCTCCACAGTCTTTCCACTGCGCAATGTCACAACCTGACATTGCTCCTTACATGATCCCTCTGGGTTGCGTGGAAGCTCGATTGAACTTAGCAACGCCCCTTGCAGTCTACTTTTGAGCTCATTCACAATCTGGCCCATTTGCAATTCAAGGTTGCGGATGGATGTAGCCTGACTTTTAAGCACTGTCCGATTTTTCTCTATGTATTGCTTCAATAGGCTTTCTAGAGAAGAAGATTGTGGTGGTTGTTGTGAGCTACTTGCTTGGTTGTTCTGTTGATCGTTACTACGTTGAAAGAATCCTGGTGGCCCTCATTTTTGTGCCACATATTGAAAATTTTGTTGTTGATTCTTCCAAGCAAAATTGGGGTGGTTTTTCCACTCGGTGTTGTAGGTGTTTGCAAAGGGGTTTTTCTTTACAAAATATACAGATTGGGGATTTTGCGGGCAATCTTCTATCGCATGCCCATCACTATAAGTCGCACACCTTGCGGTGTTTTGACATATTGCGTTGATTTGCTCACCTTGCGATGTTGGGCTACTGATCATCATTCCTTGAATCAAATTCATCATTGAGATCATTTGGTTTTGCAATGAGACAATAACACCATTATTTGCGTCAGAATCCTTGAGTCTTAATCGCTAGTCATTCTCCCTCCAGTCTTCATGATTCTTGGAGATGCGGTCCAGAATCTTCTTCGACTCATCATAAGTCTTGTCAAACAGACCACCAGCTGCTGCCGTATTGGCAGCGGTCTGCGAAGCAGGATTCAAACCGTGGTAGAAAATTTCCATTTGCAGGCAATCTGGTAGCCCATTATGTGGACAGTCTTGGACCAACCTTTTAAACCTCGCCCAAGCGTCGCCGAGCAATTCGTCCATGTCTTGTTCAAAACTAGTAATAAGCTTTCTCCATCTCATGTTCTCGGTAGGTGGGAAATACTTCTTCATAAACTTCTCCACCACCTGCTCCTAAGAAGTGATCTCTTCTGGTTCGAGCGAATAAGCCCATTTCTTAGCCTAATTATAGAGAGAAGATGGGAACAACATTAGTTGAACTTCTTCAGCAAAGATGTTTGGGAACACAAAAGTATTGTAGATTTCGATAAAACTTCAGAGATGGGCGTGTTGATCCTCGCCACGCCTTCCTCCGAATTGACCTGCAGCCTGGATCATCTGCAGCATCACCGGTTTCATTTCAAATCTACTTCCGTCTAAGGCAGGCCTCATGATTCCTGGAGAGAAATCATAGAGGTTTGGCGATGCATAGTCCCTAATGGGCCTATTTCGATCGTTTGCCAACAGAATCGGATTTGTCATGACATTGTTGTTGTTTGGTGCTTCATCCCTAGGCTGCTCTGCTATCTCTTCTTTCCTAGATTGTGGTTGTTGTTGGCGGTCTCTTAGTCTCCTTCGAAATGTTCTCTCAATCTCCGGGTCGTAGTTCACTAGAGATTGAGAGTTCTGCAAAGAAATCACAAAAATTACCGTTAACAACTATTTTTCCGAAGACCCCGGCAACGGCGCAAAAAACTTGATGCGTTATTTTATTAAGTGGAAATATGGATGATATACGTTGATGGAATTATGTTGTGCACTCAAGTTTCCCCAACGTAATTCAAGTGTAAATTCCCTTGAGTTTCTTGTCCAGGGTCAATCACAGGGACTTGTGAAAACAGGTTGCGTTAATAATTTTTTTATGAACACTTTCCGATAATCGATAAAATAAATAAGGTGTTGGTTGTGATTACATTGATTGAAAATAAATAAGATGCGGCGGAGTTTGAAAAGAGTTGGTAAATGGGAAATACGATGAATATGCGGTGAACGAGTTGAGAAAGGTTTCGGCTAACACTCCCTAGAATGCATTCAGACTTGTGATCATGCAACATGCATACAACAGTAAACCACCTCTTGACACGAATACCCTGGCTTCTAAGGCTAGAACACATGCGATAAGTCTACAGGGTATACACATAAATCTTTATTCCTATTTATGCGATGACAAGATGACACCCACACAAATATTCGACCACATAATATCGTTCCTATTCTTAGGATGCATGCGATACAAGTTGACAAACAAAGCTTATCTCTAAGTCCCTATCTCTTGTTTATGCAAGCCTAATCCTTCTATTTCGAGTCCAGATTCTAACCTAGCTCTCTCGAGATATTAGGTTCTTTCTTTAGACTCTCTCTCGAGTAACTTTAAAGGGTATTTTGCATAGCATAAAACAAGGCAATCACAAGCAGTGAACCTCCTAGGTCATGTTAGCCTAGTTCTTCTCAACCCATTCAACTAGCTTAGCTACTCATGTGTATTATGAAAGTGAGCATATGTAGAAATAGAACTTCCACTGAATAAATATGAAGATGAAGTACAAATAGAAATGCAAGTAAAGTAAAGAACCTGGTAGCAATTTCTTGCTGCCAGACTTTTACACTGTTTCTACTCGTGCTCTAAAGATATTTCTCATTCACGTGAGAGTCGGTCCGCTCTCTGCCCTTACGCCCCAAGGTTCTCTCTTGAGTTTCCCTGGGCGATCTCCAACGTCATCGTTCTTCCCTTACTTCGCCTTAAAAAGGAAAAGAAATCTATGAACTGAGTGTAAGCAATCACTGGTTAACTTCTTCCAACCGATCAACCCCTTTTCTGAAGAATACGTTTGGTATTATAGGGCATCGATAGTGAAAGGCAGCTTCTCTCTCCTGGTTGTACAGATGAGATAACTTTAATTCCTGACCGATACGTCGGATGATTGTCACTGATAAAGCTGAATGTACTTTGAGATTGTTATCGGCTGTCAACTTAATTTGGATTTAACTGTCATCAGCTTTCTGTCTCATCGCTCTTAATTGGCCTTTGACCTAGATGCGCTCACCATGTTGCGCTAACCAAGTTACGGTGATTCTTCTTGGGCGAATATTTGCAAGCACAATCAACGCAAAGTCTTGCGGTGAAGTTACACTTGACCGATGAATTCCTATGATCACAATCTTTGCATTGCGTTAACGCATATTCTGCACAAAAAGTACAAAAATCAATAGTTCCAATGCGTTGAACGCATGCAACCGCAATATTATAAAATTTATGCCCAATGGACGCAATTTATCATATTTCATTAACGTAATCCAACATTGTTTAATAACTTAGCACTATGATAACGTGCATTTTTGCCCGTTATCACTTGACAATCGCAACCCCTATGCGATAAACGCATGCGGTTGATTACCACAACACCCATGCATTGATCGTATGTGTTCGCCTCTACGATGGAGAGTTTATTCGCATGCGGTCGTCTATGCAATATCTTGGCTTCCGCGTTTGCATCCACTTCCTGTTACCTACAAAAATAGACAACTGAACGCATGATAATGCATAATAATGGGTTAGCCGAGATTCTTGATGTTGACCGACGCAAACTCATTTTCTCATGAATTCCTAACATAATTGCCGCATATTCTGCTTAATAGCCTTCATAATTCTAAATAAAAGGCCTAAGATGACATGCATTTCTGCATGTCATTAATTGGCTATTGGTAGCCTAATGTATGTGATGTTATGTACTAGACTCGACTTCTGCTATACAGTAAGGATAGTCAGTAGATATCAATTTAATATAGGATTTGATCACTAGACCATCGTTAAAAACATCCTCAAGTATCTACGGAGAACGAGGGACTACATGCTCGTCTATGGTTTTAAAAATCTGATCCTTACAAGATACATAGACTTTGATTTCTAAACTTATAAGGATTTTAGGAAATCCACATAAGGATCAGTGTTCACTCTTAACGGAGGAGCAATAGTCTAGAGGAACACCAAGCAAGGGTGCATTGCTAACTCTACTATAGAGGTTGAGTACGTAGTGGGTTGTGAAGCTGCTAAGGAAGCTGTGTAGCTTAGAAAATTTCTTACTGATCTGAAAATTATTCTAGACATGTTAAAATCCATCACTCTTTGTTATGATAATAATGGTGTTGTGGCTAATTCCTGAGAGCCTAGGAGTCACAAGTGCGGGAAGCACATAGAGCGAAAGTATCATCTCATCCGAGAGATTACGTGATTGTCACGCAGATAGCTTCAAAGCATAATGTTGCTAATCCATTAATAAAAGCCCTCACGACTAAGGTGTTTGAAGGTCACCTGCAGACTATGGGTCCACAGGACAGACCACATTTAGTTTAGGGTAAGTGAGAGATTTTGTACTAGGCGTGTATTATGCTCTAGTTTATTGTTTTATGTGTACTTTTATATCAGAATGACTTGTATGATGTACACTCCACTAGCTTTAGGACAAGTGGGAGATTGTTGGGATTGATGCCCTAAATCTCGTGGGTTCTGTAGTTTGTAATTGTAATATACAAACATTTTATTTATTTAATAAAATATGAGATTTTTTATTCAATATTTAGTAGAATTAACCCACAAACCAATAAACTAACATGTAAGATTATCATTAACAACTCTTGACAAGTGGGACCTATGGCTCGAAGCTCCAATGGTACGTGAATTTCAATTATATAAAAAGCATTGACATACATCATCTTTATATTATAATTGTTATAGTATAAGGGTGAATGATAGCATGTTTGCTTGGTTGTTACGCGTTATATATAAAAGTTATATATAGTAATGACCGGACATTGCATGAAGCATGAAACATAGGTTATTTTATAAATATTATAAATACCTCGTTGTGCGTAATATTTTTTAGTTGTTTCTTTTTAAAAGTTAAAAAGAAATTAGAAATAAAAGAAATAAGAAAGACATGCATGCTCACTTAGATTTAATTCATCGTTTTAAAATGTTTAAAATTTGGATCACATAGACCTAAGATCACGATTCTAATATGATTAGCAACCTTAAGGCTTTAATATTTTAATCAGTTTAATAGGATTAAATTGGCTAATAAAAAGTTAAAGTGTAGCAAGTCTATCTATAAGGGACCTTTTGTCTAAGGCGGGTTCTGTCTAGGCTGGGGTATTTGAGTTGACGGAAACGTAACATCCCTACCTGGGAACTTACCTGGAAAGGTGAATTAGATAGATTTAATGCATGCATGCAAGTTAAGGACAATCCATTAAAATATTTAAATGTGACTACCTGAACTTGTTCATATTTCATAGACAAACGTTGTTTATGAGCAGAGTTTAAAAAAATGACTTAGACTAAAATCAGTAGCTGGATTGTCTAGGTTAATGAATCTCTAGGTAGAACATTCAGTGGGAGGTACTTGGGGCATGAGATGCTTCACGTAAACCTTTCATTTTTCTCCTAAATAGTCTACACCGTGAGATCTATCCTCGGCCTCGCGGCACCTTTGGCATGTCCCCCCAACGGATAGTGTTTGGGTAGGTCAATATCAAGGTGGATGGAGAGAATGTTCATAATAAATGGGAGCGGGCAGTGCGACAACATATCCCTCGGTCTCTCTCGTTAGGTTGAATAAAGTTACTACGCATCGCCTCGAGGCACCCTAGGAGTGTCCCCTTAAAGGATGGCAGTTTTGCGTGTGTCTTTATTCCATCTCCTATAAGAGGATAAGGTAACTTAATCTCTTGTCCTAATCTGTCTTTTCCCTATGGTAAGCACATTAGGGTGGGGCTCTGGCACTGAAAGCGAGGGGATACACTTACGCGAAATAGTTAAAGGTTAACGATTCTGGACCGAAAAATGGTGGTTGTTAGGTTCAGTTCCAAGAGTTGGTTCTGCTTAATGGTTGAGAATGTCTCATCCCAGCGAAGGGACAACTGATCACCCCACCGGTGGCGTTTTTCCTGCCTCACTGGGACATCATTGCAAAATAGAAGTCTATAACTTAGGGTACTTGAAACTGTTTTGCAAAACTAATTGGTTGAAAGTGGTTTAGCAAAATCTAATAAAGTTTTGTTGGTATTTTCAGCAACATTTTCAAATGGCAACAGCCACGTTATCGTTTTTAAGCGTAAAAAAACTTATTGGCGATAATTTTAAAATATGGAAACACATGATCACGACGATCCTAATCATCGAGGATCTCATGTTCGCTCTCACGGAGGCTTGTCCTCCTATTCCAGCTTTAAATACCGCTCGAAATGTTCGGGAGGCATACGAGCAATGGACAAGGGCGAATGAGAAGGCCCGAGCCTACATCTTGGCAAGTATTTCTGAAGTCTTGGCCAAGAAACATGAGCCTATGGTCTCAGCACGTAAGATCGTGGAGTACCTGCGAGGGATGTTTGGACAACCGTCTGAACAGCTTATGCATGAGGCTCTTAAATACATATTCAACTCCAAAATGCAAGAAGGCACCTTTTTTCGTGAACATGTGCTAAACATGATGGTCCATTTTAATGTGGCGGAGTTGAATGGGTTTACCATCGATGAGGGCAGTCAGGTTAGTATAATCCTGCATTCTTTGCTGGAGAGCTTCCTACACTTTGTTAGTATTGTGATTCTTAACAAAGTGAAGTATAACCTTACAACTCTCCTCAACAAGTTGTAGACGTACTAATCTTTACTGAAAAGTAAGGAGAAGCAAAAAGGTGAGGCAAATGTTGCTTCATTCTTCGGAACGTTCCATAAAGGTTCGACCTCAGGAACAAAGTCTGCACCTTCTACTTCTAACTCTGCAAAGGGGAAGAAGAATAAAGGTGGTAAGGAAAAATGGAAAGCACCTGCTAACCCACCGCCTATCGCCCCAAAGAGGCGTCCACAGGTTGCTAAAGGAAAGTGTTTCCACTGTAACCAAGATGGACACTGGAAGAGAAACTGTCCTCGGTATCTGAAAGAGAAGAAAGCAACTAAGGCTAAGACCAAGGCGGATAAAGGTAAATATGATTTACTTGTGCTTGAAACTTGTTTAGTGGAGAATGATGATTCTGCCTGGACAATTGATTCAGATGCCACTAACCATGTTTGTTCTTCTTTTTAGGGGATTAGATCTTGGCAATAGCTGAAGGCTGGTGAGATGATGATGCGAGTAAGCACTGGGCACGTCGTCTCAACTGTGGCAGTGGGAGGACTCCAGTTAGCTTTACATAATAGGTTTCTTATTTTAAATGATGTATATATTGTTCCTAAACTAAAAAGTAACCTTATTTCTATAAAGTGTTTATTGCTATGTAAATATACTGTCTCTTTTGATTTGAACAAAGCGTTTATTCATAAAGATGGTGTTTTTATTTGCATAGCAAATCTAGAATCGAACTTATATGTGCTAAGGCCGTTAGCCATTAATTCCCTCCATAATACAGAAACGTTCAAAACTATCGTAACTCGATCAAAACGTCGACAAATTTCTCCAAAAGAAAATGCCCAACTTTGGCATCTACATTTAGGGCACATCAATCTCAATAGGATTGAGAGATTGGTGAAGAATGAACTTCTAAGTGAGTTAGAAGAAAATTCTTTGCCAGTGTGTGAATCTTGCCTTGAAGGTAAGATGACTAAATGACCTTTTACGGGAAAAAGTTCTAGAGCCAAGGAGCCTTTTGAGTTAATACATTCGGACCTTTGTGGTCCTATGAATGTACGAGCCATGGTGGCTATGAGTATTTTATCAGTTTTACTAATGATTACTCCAGATACGGGTATGTTTATCTTATGCAATGGAAGTCTGAATCATTTGAAAAGTTCAAAGAGTTCAAGGCTGAAGTTGAAAATGCATTGGATAGACGGATTAAAACAATTCGATCGGATCGGGGTGGAGAGTTTTTGGACTCTGCATTCCAGGACTATTTGATAGAACATGGAATCTTAACTCCCAACGCCGGGTACACCTCAGCAGAATGGTGTAGCGGAGAGGAGAAATAGAACCTTGTTAGACATGGTTCGCTCGATGATGAGTTATGCTTCCTTACCAGACTTATTTTGAGGTTTCGCAGTGGAGACTGCGGTGTACATACTTAACTATGTTCCCTCCAAGAGTGTTGCAAGAATACCTCTGGAGTTGTGGAACGGGCGTAAAGCTAGTTTGCGTGACTTCTGCATTTGGGGTTGCCCTGCACATGTGCTTGAGGCTAATCCCAAGAAGTTGGAACCACGGTCAAGGTTGTGCCTCTTTGTAGGCTACCCCAAAGGTACACGAAGGGTTTTTTTTATGATTCGAAGGAAAATAGGGTGTTTGTTTCAACAAACGCTACTTTCCTGGAAGAAGATCATATAAGGGAGCACAGTCCACGAAGCAAAGTCGTGTTACGTGAGATTTCCAATGAAACTACTGAAACTTCAACAAAAGTTGTTGAAGAGCCTGCTACATCAACAAGAGTTGTTGATGGAAGTTCATCCAGTAGGTCGGTTCCACCTCAAGAGTTGAGGAAACCTCGACGTAGTGGGAGGGTTGCGAAAATTCTTTGGCACTGAATCCAGGTATTCAGAAAGAACAGATTTCTGCTTCCTCTGCCCTACATTCCTGACTAGGAATGATACAAGGTCCGCCCTTAGGGCGTTCCTTTGTGTGTGGCAATAAGCTTTCGTAATACGACCATGGACAAGAGGGACACCCAGGTATTTACCCAAGTTACTAGTAGCACCAATACCCAGTTCGGAACACAAAAGATCCTCTTTTGGCTCTCTCTTTAGCCTGGGTAAAATAAGAACAGCCCCCACATTCAAACCGTCTTTCCATTCATTTCAAAACTTCGACGATCCCTTCCCGAACCAAACATGAATCTTTCGATTCATTTGGCTGTTCCGCTAGGAGACTAAAAATGACTCCAAAAGTTAGTTATGATCTGATCCAACAACAGGGATTCTTAGTAAAACTTCCACCCGTTCACTATCTAGGTTTCACATAAATCCATGCTATGGTAACATATGGCGACGTTGAGGATCTGTTGTATTATAAGAAGGCAATGGAAGATGTTGACCAGGATGAGGACGTTGATGATCCTTGTGTCTACAAGAAGATCATCAACGCTTTCGTAGTCTTCTTAGTATTGTATGTAGACGATATCCTACTCATTAGGAATGATGTAGGTCTACTGACTACAATTAAGAACTGGCTAGCGACCCCATTCCAAATGAAAGATTTGGGAGAGGCTCAATTTGTTCTAGGTATACAGATCTTTCGGGATCGTAAGAAAAAAGTGCTAGCACTGTCTCAGACATCGTACATTGACAAGATGTTGCTCAAGTACTCGATGCAGGACTCCAAGAGGGGCATACTGTCGTTCAGGTATGGAGTCACTTTGTCTAAGGACATGTGTCCTAAGACGCCTCAAGGTGTTGAGGAGATGAGACGGATCTGTCTAACCTAGACCATTTTAATGTTGCTGACCCGTTTATGAAGGCTCTCACGACTACAGTGTTTGAAGGTCACCTACGGAGCCTGGGTCTACAGGATAGTCCGCGATCGGACTAGGGCAAGTGAGAGATTTTCTTGTACTGGGCTTTTATGCCCTAGTTTATTATTTTGTACTAAGTGTTTTGTAGACCCCACTTCGCTTTAGGACAAGTGGGAGATTGTGGGGGTTGATGCCCTAAAGTCTCGTGTCTTGTAGTTTGTAAACAGTTTGTACGAATGCTTATGTTGTTATATATGATATTTACTTCACATCTTGATTTTTTTACTCATTTACTTGTTTTATTTGCTTTACCACAAACCAATAAACATAAAATCCCTAGTTAGCTGTATGTGACTCAAGCATGTATGTGGTGACATACAAGTGGATCATGTCTTGAGTGATAACCGAAATGGTCTGTAGTATATGGATAAAGGATGAAAACCTTGTCCTGGTAAGGCTACGGACGCAGCCCACTTTGTGGAATGGTCACAAGTGTTGTGACTTGTCACAAATGGTCTGATCCTACTCATTCGGTTGAGGACATGTGAGCGGGGGCGTCCTATACAAAGAGTTTATATAAGACCTGACTACAAAGTGTTAACGTCTCGTTATATAACACCGTTCATGACAGAGACTTCACTTCACTAGGATGACCATAAGTAACATGACCTCAATCCTAAGTGAGTTGGAAACTCCTGCCATTGAGGGCGGTTCTTTGATTTGTATGGGTGGAGTGGCCAGGTCGCCGATTCAAACCTACCATTTTGGGGAAGCTGGGAACTCAGCTGCACAAGATGGAATTCACTCCCCCAAGATAGGGTTAAGTAGATAAATGGCTCCCTTAAGGCTGATTCCGGGGATTGAACGATGTGGCGCCATACATCTTCTCCTGGCCCGAGAGGTGTTCACACATAGTTGGACTATGTTGTATTGTTCATTAGAAGAATCAGTGGTACTTAAGGAGTGAGATGTAACTATAGGGGCAAAACAGTGAATTGACCCAACTGTACTTACGAGCATCTATGAATGGTCATCGTACTCATGATTGGTTATATCCGATGGACACAGAAATATATCTGTGGTAAGAAGAGTTCAACTGTTGGTCTTAAGTGGAATGCCTTACAGTTAACGGATGGTGGATCTCGTGGCTAACGAGTTCAGTTAGCTATTCATGTACCGTTGGAGCTTCGAGCCGCAGGTTCATTAGGTCCCCAAGGTAGCTTGGATAAAGTTGAGAACCAGTATTTGGGTTATTTGAAATGTTCAAATTGACAAGAGGAAGTTCAATTATATATGATATAATTGGACTGGTTAATTATATATGATATAATTGGCTAAATGTATGAGATACATTATTATGGAGGAAATTAGATATAAATATGATTTATATCAAGTAGAGGAGATAATACTATAGTAGATATGTGATATCAAACTATAGGATATAAATATAATATGATTATATTTATTAATTGATTAATTATATGATAATTAATCATTTTTCCACGTTCGTACGTGGGTAAGTGGGAAATAGTGGTTATGGTAACCGATGGGATAAAATGAAAAAGGTTTTCTTTTTTGAATCGTGCAATCGATCGTCCGTGATTTCTCCAAAAAGATTCGTGAAGCGTGCGTTGGTGAAAAAAACGATCGCTCTAGAGCCTATACGATAGTCGCTTCTCTGCCTAAACGATCTTCCATCTCGCGCTAAACGATCGCACACTTTCGCTTACATGATCGGATAGCTTCTTTAAACGATCGTGTAGTGTGCCGATTTAACTAAACGATCGTATACCTTTTCCTAAACGATCATTCAGTAAATCCTACACGATCGTGTAGCTCCTCTATGTGATAAGCATTTCTGCCATGCGATATCATTGTTTTCTCTCCTACTTGCTTATCGCCTATACGACTCGTTTTTCCTCCCTCCTTTGCCAAATTCACCAAACCCACCCTTTGGGTTTTCACTCCGAGAATACTTGGGGTTCATTAGTGGTGGTGTCGTCCTTGTTGCGGTGTTCGTGTTGTTGCAATCGACGTTCCCGCCAGGGTTGGTAGATCTCTTGGAGGGTTTTCGCTGCGTTGAAGTTCCAAAGTGTGAAGATAGTCTTCAACTGGTATGGAACTCTATCCCTTATGATTTTGTTTGTTCTTAGCATGCCGATAATTAGATTTATTTGCAGAACTATATATGATGAAAGTATATTGTTATATTTCGGTCATGGTGAGATCGGAGCGATCCGAGCGCGCTCATGGAACTCTCGGTATGAGATTCTTCAAGTTGGAATGTGACTTGTTGTTCATTAGATTGATCAGTGGTACTTAAAAAGTTGGATGTAACTATAGGGGTAAACCAGTAATTTTTGCCCAGCTATACTTATGAGCAAGTTGTGAAGAGTTATCACATCATTGATTGGTTGTATCCAATAGACACAGAAATATATCTGTAGTGCGAATAGTGTAGTTGTTTGTCTTGAGTGGACCAACCTACGGTTAATGGATGTTAGGTAATTTGATTAAAGAGTTTAATTAATTATCTAAGTACCATTAAAGTTTCAATCTACAGGTCCATAAGGTCCCTCATGTAGCTCAATAGGGATTATTGATAATTAATTTTGGATAAATTTGAATTGTTCAAATTAATTGAGGGAATTGATTGCATGTGATATAATTAATATAATGTATTTGATACAATATAATATAAATTATTCGAGAGGATATAAATATTCGAATATGACTCAAATATTAATTATATGGATTAGATTCATATAATTACCTTTAGTATAAATGTGATTTATATTAAATACCACAAATTAATGAGAGAATTAAAACTATAGGTTATATTGTATTTGATACATTATAAAACTATAGGTTATGTGCTATATATATGATATAACAAATAGTTATATATAATATTTATTTAAATTAAAATTAATTAATTTTAAAGGAAGGAAAATAACTTTCCTCCCCTTGAATCTGACATAGAGAGTGAGAAGTGGGAGAGAGTGACTTATGTAGAAGTTTTTTTTCCCTCAAGTTTTCATCTTCTTCTTCACGAAAATTAAACAATCGTAAAAAAGGCTTCTGTAATTTTCTCTAAAAATTTTTCTCATTTCTTAAACTCTATCCCTTGTCCAAAATTCTGCAAAGGCCACACCTCTTACTATTCTTATCCTACCTTAAGGAGAATATAAAGGATGATTTTGTGGTGGTGTCTTGGCTTCTTGGATTGGAGTTGTTCGTGACCAGAGAGGAAGAGGATTCGTGAAGACTGTAGTGATGTTCGAGGATATGAATTTCTTCTCCCTTTTTCCCTTTTTAACGCATGCTATTAATTTTTCGAATTTATGTATAATGTTTGAAATTTGTAATTTCATTATTCTGTAAAATCCATAAATTGGGTCGATCCCCGCTTCCGTTGCGGAACTTCCAGTTCCATCAGTTAGAAGATGATTCATTACCTCCATGTGAATCCTGTCTTAAAGGAAAAATGACTAAGGGATCCTTGGAAAAGGTTATAGAGTCAAAGAACCCTTAGAGCTTATACATTCATATCTTTGTGGTTCAATGAATGTAAAGGCTAGAGGAGGGTATGAATACTTCATCTCTTTCATAGATGATTATTCAAGGTATGGTTACTTATACCTAATGGAACATAAGTCTGGAGCCTTTGAAAAGTTCAAAGAGTATAAGGCTGAAGTTGAAAACCTATTAGATAAAACAATTAAAATACTTTGATCTGATCGGGATGGAGAGTACATGGATTTAGAATTCCAGAACTATATGATAGAACATGGAATTCAATCCCAACTCTCAGCATCTGGTACACCTAGAGATGTCTAATTTTCCCACAGGGACGGGCCCTCACGGGGATTCCCCGATTAGGCAGGGAATTGAGCGGTGGAGTGGGGGAAAAATTTTCCGTGAGCTAAACAGGGACGGGAAATGCATTCTCATTCCCCATCCCTGCCCCGTTCCCCGTCCTCACCCCGATTAGCTTCTACATATTTATTTAGTATAGTTATCTAATGTTATGTTATTATTAATATTATATAAATATTACTTTTAAATTTAAATTTTGATTAATTATTGGAAAAGATAATGAATATTATTTAAATTTAGATTATATATGTGAATAATTTGATTTATATTTATTTCTTTCTACTAAAAAAATTAATTAGCTTTCTTAGGCCAAATTTTGTGTAATTTATCTGTAAATTTAAATTGTCATATAAAACTAACCATAATAAACAATTTAGTGATAAAGTTAATTATTTAATTAAAATTTGTTCACATTAGCGATTTAAATTAATTGATTTTTTACCTAAAAAATCTCTAGGTACACCTCAGTAGAACGTGTATCAAAGAGGAGAAATAGAACTTTATTAGATATAGTTCGTTTTATGATGAGCTATGCTCAATTGCCTAACTCGTTTTGGGGGTACACAGTAGAGACTGCAGTTCACATCTTGAACAATGTGTTAGGGATGATGCCCTAAACTCCCGTTGGGTCCTATAGTTTGTAAACACAGTATTGAACAAATGCTTGTGATGTAATAATATATGATATTTTCTTCACTATTGTCTATGGAACATTGGATGTTTTAATTGCTTTACCACAAGCCAATAAGCTAAGATCCCTGGTTGTCGTTTGTAACTTAAGCATGTATATGGAGACATACAGGTGGATCACGCCTTAAGTGATAATCAAAATGGTCTGTAGTATATGGATACAGGAGGGAAACTTTATCCTGGTAACGCTACGGATGCAGCTCGTTTTGTAGAATAGTTACAAGTGTTGTGACTTGCTACAGATGGTTTGATCCTGATCATTCATGTGGAGACATGCGAGCGGAGGTGTCCTATATAAAGGGGTTTGTATAAGACCAGACCACGAAATGTTATAGTCTCATTATATAACGTCGTTCATGACATATACTTCACTTTACTAGGATGACCATAGGTAACATGACCTTAATCCTGAATGAGTTGGGAACTTTTGCCTCTGAGGGTGGTTCTTTGATTTGCATGGATATGAGTGGCCAGTTCGCCGACTTAAACTGTCACTTTGGGGATTCGTCTGATTTGGAAGCTGGGAACTCAGCTACACAAGATGAAATTCACTCTTTCCCTGAAGTAGGGGTAAGTAGATAGATTGCTCCCTTAAGGACTGATTTTGGGGCTTGAACAATGTGGCACCACACACCTTCTCATGGCCCGAAAGGTGTCCACACATAGTAGGACTATGTTGTATTGTTCATTAAAGAGATCAGTGGTACTTAAGGTGTTAGATGTAACTACAGGGGCAAAATGGTAACTTGTCCTAATTGTACTTACGAGTATCTGTGAAAGGTTATCGTACTATTGATTGGCTATATGCGATGGACACAGAAATATAAATGTGGTGAGAAGAGTGCAGTTTTCGGTCTTTAGTGGAATGCTTGGCAGTTAACGGATGGTGGATCTAGTGGCTAAAGTGTTTAGTCAGCTATTCACGTACCATTGGAGCTTTGAGCCATAGGTCCATAAGGTCCCCTTGGTAGCTCAATGGATTCAAGTTGAGAATCAATTTTTTGGTTAGTTTGAAATGTTCAAATTGACAAGAGGGAGTTCGATTATATATGTTATGATTGAACTGGTCAATTTTATATGATATAGTTGACATAATGTATGAGATACATTAATTGGAGAAAAATGATATAAATATATATCTAGTGGAGGAGAAAAGGACTTTGGTTCATATGTTGCATATGATGTGATATTAAACCATAGGTTATAAATATAATATGATAATATTTATTTTTTTAATTTAAATGATTATGGGATAATTGTTGTCCGACTTTTTCTCCATAACTGAATGAGTTAATGGGAGGTTGCATTCAATTTTCGTAACTGAAGGATAAAATGAAAATGGTTTTCATTTTGCAAAGGATCAGATATTCGCTCATCGAGTAGTACACTACCTATCACATAGCAAACCGAGAGTATACACGACAACTCAACGTTTACTGAACGATTGTGTACATGCGCCCCTTTCCTAAACGATCGCATAGAATTTACTAAACGATCGTCTTGCTTTTTTCTACGCGATCGCGCGCCCGAGCATTTTACTAAACGATCGTTTATATGATCAAGCCCCTTTTACTTACCGATCATGTACCTTTACCTAAATGATCAAGCATTCGTCTATACGATAGACATTTAATATCTCCCACTTGCTTGTTCATGGTAAACAATTGTTCCTTCCTCATTCCTTCTACCAAATCCAACAGAGTTTATACCTCCTGGATTCTCACTCCGAGAATACCGAGGATTCCGAGTGGTGGTGTCTTCCCTATTGCCTTGTTCATAAGGAGTCTGTTCGTGGGTAGACGACGCAGCGATTTTGTCACACCCCGTTCCAGATTTCCCTTCTAACCTAGAACGAAGCGTGAAGACGTTAAACATCACTTCTCTCTATGACATCTAACATCCCAACTCTTAACATATCCTGTACTTAAGATTAAACTCAGACTTCTAAACCCATTTTCAAAAATAATCTATGCTCGTTGAATGAGTTTAGGAATTTGATTCAGTTTAAATCACAATACTGGTTAAAGAGATTTACAGACCAACAGTAATGATTATTTTGAACAAAGCTCCCATGACATGTAACTCACAAGTTTTAGCTATTCTAGAATACTCTCAAATACATGCACAAACAATACAACAGATGTCTAACAACACTAGTGCCATTTGACGGCTCAGCAGGCACTAAGAACTTGTCTCTACCTGGGGGTGGGGAAAAACATAAAACATGGCAAGCATGAGTTAAAGCCCAGTGAGTTGTAGTTTAATATAAACATAAGCTATCGCTTTCTAAATCATCGATAAAGTTTATCAAATCATTCAATAAAACATTGGCAAAGTATAAAAGATTCAACAACATTTCGAATATGTGCTAGTAAAAAAGTGGTATGATAAACTCTCATAAACATATTATAAAACATTCAGTCGTTATCAGAAAACCACACTAACTCTGTACCCAAATACTCGTTTACAACGACAGGTTACTCTGGACAAAGAATGCCCCCCGTGGTGTAAACCAAATCACAAGGTCATACGTGCATGCAGAGTTGCCTCAAGGCTAAGCATAGATACACACCACAGGCCCAGGTTAGTCTAGATTCCCTGGTATATTCTGGCCACATCTAACCCTGTCTCTTATACACATCTAGATGTGTATAAGAGACAGCCCTGGTATATTCTGGCCACATCTAACCTCAGTGGTAGCCCCCTAATAGCCTAGGTGGCGCTACGGCATGGATTCCTCTGGACTTCCCGATATACTCTGGCCTCATCTGACCTCGGTAGCCCCCTGATCTCCTGAGCAATGCTACTGAAACACATTCAAGTAGCACGTGAAAATAACCATCTCTCAGGTACAAAAATTAGTAGTTTGAAACCATTTTCATAACCATTTAACAACCTTGATTCCACCATCGAAAGGTTTTTCATAAAAACCATACAAAACACAAGTATGTAAACTCTAATTTCAAACTACGTTTTGATAAATCAAGATCGTATAAAATCATTGAGAGATTAGAAATCATGATTTAAACATTTTTGAAATATCAGTAAAGTAAAACAGATCATGCCATCGCATTTCATACATCATAACATACTATAATATATAATTAATTTCTATATCAAAACATTCGAAAATGAACCATTGACTGTTAATCGGCTCCTGCTCATAATTTTGATTTCTCCATCTCCCGTTTATCCTAAAATTATATCGATAATCCTCTAGTTATCCTCAACGTAACCATAATCCAATTATTTGAAAATTAATCTTCAAGTATAAAAAATTTCACTTAAACTTTTTCCAAATCCTTAATTTGATTCAAGGTAAAGTTTGATTTGTAATTTGGTCCTTCAATTGCTCTAAAATTAACTCAAGACCTTAAAATTAATCTTCAATAAAAACTAATTCTATTCCAATTTCCTTAATTTTTCTCATTAACCTAATTAGGGTTTACTTTAAATTAACCCCTTAATCAACTTCAAAGTTGACTTAAGATCCCAATTTCTTCAAATTCAAGGTTTAAGGTATCATAACAATACCAATTGGATCCCTAATTATGCTTGAGAACACCTTAATTAACCTAGAATCAAATTTCCAGCTTTTAATGACGGACAATAGATGACAGACAGAAGTCAAACAGGAAGGTCAACTCTTTCTTCAACCTCCAGCCCAGAAATTTCTAGATTTGACCTCTGTTTTTCCGGTGAGCGTTTCAGACTTAAATTCATCATATTCCAGCAATTTAAAGTTTAATTAGCCTATAGAAACCTTTTACCCATCCTCTTTATTAACTTACCTCAAAGTTTAGACGTTCTAATTGCCTTAGAACTCCTGAGATTTACCAATCTTTCCACGGTGCCCCTGTTTTCCCCCCGAGAAGTTGCAGAATTTTTAGAGCTTAAAATTAGAAATTCCAGCAAATAACGATCAAATAAAAGACCATGGAACTCTAGAAGGACCTCATAAGTAACTTACTTTTAAATTTGGAGCTTTGAATTAGCCTCTAACTCCACGAATTTTCTAAAAACCCGAGCATCCTCTGTTTTCGCGATAACTCTATCGCCACTGTTTTTCTTTGTTCTCCTTACTTTTGCAGCCAAATTTCTTCAAATAAAGCCTCCTATGAGCTTCTTCTTTACTTCCTATTTAATTTTCTTTCATTTTCCCCAAATTTCCTTCACAAGAACGACGCTAATTCGAAAACAACTTTTTGTTCTTCTTCGAACAACCAAACTCAGAAAAATTGCAACTCCCTTTCTCTCTTCGTTTTCCAGCTTCAATTTTCGGTTTAACACATGCCCATATGATTAACCCTTAGCCTCAAAGCCATCCAATAAGAAATTTCAATTAAAAGCACCTTAATTTTTTCAAAATCTCTCAAATTCTCTTTTTTCATCTTCCTCTCGGTTCTCATCATGTTTTTTTCCCTTAAATTTCCTTTGATTTTCAGCTACCTTTTCCCAATAAGTCTTAAACAAGCCAAATTTATTTTTAAAACTCATAAATTACCAAAATTTCACCACATTTCAAGATGTTAACTTTTTTTACTTTGACTTTGACCATTTCACCGTTGACTTTTACAATTGACTTTGACCTATCCCGAGCATGTCAAATTCATTATCGAATTTACTTTACATGCTTAACTAGGTTTGTTACCTCAAATTATTCCTCCAATCATTATTTCCTCTTCCTAAATGAAACAAACGTCAATCTAAATATTTTTATTTTTAATTATAAATCTCAACAAGAGATCCACATCAAACTTTATCTAAGTCCCCGAGTTCAATCTCAACTATGTGCTTCCTAATATTTTAAAAAAGAGTAGAAGAAGAGAGGACTTACAGATTTGGTAGATGATTGTCTTGACGATCTCAGCGAGAGCGAGATTGGATTCCTAGACGAGAGCGAGATTTCTGTGAAAAAGAGTTCTTCAACTGGTATGTATCTTGTTCTCTTTTGTTGATTAAAGTTTCAAAGCATGCCTGTAATTTGTTGTTAATACATAACTATAAAGTTTGGTTGTAAATGTGGTAATTCTGTCACGATGAGTTTGGAACGATCTTGCTTCCGCTCAGAGGTACTCTTTGACAAGAGTTGATTTACAATGTTCCCTCGAATAGTGTTTATGAAAGACCTTTCGAGTTATGAAGGGGGTATAAACCGAGTTTACGTTACTTTAGAATATGGGGTTATCCTGCACACGTGTCAGTGACAGATCCTAAGAAGTTGGAGTCTCGTTCAAGNATTTCACCACATTTCAAGATGTTAACTTTTTTTACTTTGACTTTGACCATTTCACCGTTGACTTTTACAATTGACTTTGACCTATCCCGAGCATGTCAAATTCATTATCGAATTTACTTTACATGCTTAACTAGGTTTGTTACCTCAAATTATTCCTCCAATCATTATTTCCTCTTCCTAAATGAAACAAACGTCAATCTAAATATTTTTATTTTTAATTATAAATCTCAACAAGAGATCCACATCAAACTTTATCTAAGTCCCCGAGTTCAATCTCAACTATGTGCTTCCTAATATTTTAAAAAAGAGTAGAAGAAGAGAGGACTTACAGATTTGGTAGATGATTGTCTTGACGATCTCAGCGAGAGCGAGATTGGATTCCTAGACGAGAGCGAGATTTCTGTGAAAAAGAGTTCTTCAACTGGTATGTATCTTGTTCTCTTTTGTTGATTAAAGTTTCAAAGCATGCCTGTAATTTGTTGTTAATACATAACTATCCTAAGAAGTTGGAGTCTCGTTCAAGATTATGCCAATTTGTAGCTTGCCCTAAGGAGACGAGAGGTGGTCTGTTCTACGACCCTCAAGAAAATAAAGTATTTGTATCGAAAAACACTACATTTTTAGAAGAATACCACAGAGAGATCATGAACCAATAATCAAAATGGTATTAAGTGAAGCTACTGAAGAATCAACAAGGATTGTTAATGCAGCTGGTCTTTTATCAAGAGTTAATGAAAAAGCCAACATTTCAGGTCAGTCTTGTTCTTCTCAATTGTTGAGAGTGTCTCGATGCAGTGCAAGGCTTGTGTTGCAACCTGACCACTACTTAAGTTTAACTGAAACTCGAGTTGTCATGCCAGATGATGGTGTTGAGAATCCATTGTCATATAAACAGGCAATGACTGACCTAGAAAATGACCAATAGGCCAAAGTCATAAACATTGAAATGGAGTTTATGTACTCCAATTCAGTGTGGGATCTTGTAAATCTACCTGAAGGGGTAAAACCCATAGGGTGCAAATGGATGTATAAAAGAAAGAGAGATGTAACTGGAAAGGTACAAACCTTCAAAGTTAGACTTGTAGCAAAGGGTTATACCCAGAGGGAAGAGGTTGACTATGAGAAAATTTTTTGCCATGTTGCTATGCTCAAGTCTATAAGAATTCTCTTGTCCATAATCACATATTATGACTATGAGATATGTCAAATGGATGTCAAGAATACTTTTCTAAATGACAATCTTTAAGAGAATATCCTTATATCTCAACTCGAGGGGTTCATAGCCCGAGATCAGGAGCAAAAAGTTTGCAAGCTAGATCAATCCATTTAAGGGTTGAAATAGGTATCCAGATCTTGGAACATTATATTTGATACAATGATCAAATCTTTTGGTTTTGATTAAAACGTTGATGAATCTTGTATCTACAAGAAAATCATCAACGATAAAGTAGCTTTTCTAGTACTTTATGTGGACGATACCCTACTTACTGACATTAAGGAATAGTGACCTAAGGCACCTTGAGAAGTTGAGTATATGGGATGTATTCCCTATGCCTCAGTTGTGGGCAGCTTAATGTATGTTATGTTGCCAGACATTTGTTATGCAATGGGAATAGTCAATAGGTACTAGTCCAATCCAGGGTTGGACCATTAGATAGTGGTTAAGAATATCCTCAAGTATCTTAGGAAAACGAGGGACCATAAGCTAATGTATGAAGCAAAAGATTTATTCTTATAGGATACACCGACTCTGATTTCCAAACTGGCAAGGATTCTAGGAAATCCACGTTAGGATCAGTATTTACCCTATCCCGGTAACATAAGATCAATGTTTACCGAGGGACCATAAGATCGTTGTTTACTGACTCTGATTTGATCCTCATAGGAAACTTATGAGTCTTGAAATGTATGTGGAGACATACAAGAATCAATGTTCAAGATACAACCTGAAGGGTCTATAGTATAAGGATAAGGTTGGGGTTGGCACCTTATCCCGGTAACACTATGGATACGGCCTATTTTATATTTGCTACAAAGACAATGATCCAACGTGTTCGTGTAGTTGACATGCGAGTGAGGGTATCCTATGCAATGAGTTTGCATAAGACTGGGCCGCAAAATAATAACTATTAGATGTAACACCATTAACTAGTTAGATTCATATTTCAATAGGATGAATTAGACAACCTAGTCTTAATCCTAAGTACATAATAATACAAGATGAAATTCATATGTTCCCGCCTTGAGGGTAAGTAAATGAGTGTTTCCTTAAGTAGTGTCTCTGGGACTTGAACGAAGGGCCCTACTCTTTCATTGGCCCGATAGGGGTTTTTGTTTATTGGTTGGACCATAAACAAGTTGTTCATTAGAGGAGCACTGGTATTTAAGAAATCAAAGTTAACCCAAGGGTAAAATGATAATTTGACTCAGTTGGAGTTATGAACACTCGTGAATGACTAACTTGCTGTTATTGGTCTATATCCGTTGATATAGAAATATATCTGTAGTGAGAAGAGTACAAGTATGGGTCTTTAGTGGAGTGTACCCACAGTTAACGAATATTGATTAGTTGGTTAATGAGTTTAACCAATTAATCTCATATCGTTGGAGCTTTTGATCTACAGGTCCATTAGGACCCTTGTTAGCTCATTGGAGGATAATTAAGAGGGATGATTTGAATTGTTCAAATTAATTTGAGGAAACCATATATTAATGCGATCAATATATAATTAATTATGGATATGATCTATAATCCAAATTAATTTGAAAAGTAATATTTGAATAATATTCAATTAATTAGTTCAAGTGAATTAGCTTCACAAAAAATTAATTAATAGAGAGGTATCGCACATATACATACGACGTTTAAGATAACTAAATATATATACATTAAACTAGATTTAATAGTTATCTAATTGATGCGCAAATTAAATTAAATAAGTGATATTTAATTGTGCTAATTAATTAAATAAGTGTTATTTAATTAATTAATTATGAAAAAAGGGAAATAGGAAAATGGCTTGACCCTTATCTATTCAAAGACATTCCTATGTCCCTTTGAGAGACACTGACACTAAGACTGGCAATACACAAAACAAGTGTTATTGTGCAAAATTTCAAAACATTTTTCTCCTCTTATACATCCAGTAGTTGGATACCACCTATCCCTCTATTGAATCATAGGAAATAACGAGGTTACTCTCGTGGTAGTGTTCGAGATTGTTCAAGAAATTGTTCGTGATCAAGATTGTTGGAGGAGTCGTTTGTTGGAATTTCAAGAGGAATGTTTGTGAAACTTGGGAATCTACAAATGTAAGAATAATTCTAATATTTTCCGAAAGCATGCTAATTTACATGTATCTATTTTGTTTTAGTATAATGGATTTGTTTATGTAAAAATCGAATTACGGGATGCAAGACGTTCACAACGTTTCCGCATCGAGATTTGATCATGCAATCCCACCATTTGTGTAAAATATATATATATATAAAAGAGTCAAAAAGCATATTTTGCAAATGTGATAAATCTTTTAATAAATTTATTGCTTGTCATATAAAAAAAACGAGAAAGTGAAATAATTAGACCAAAATAGTTACATTTTAAAAATGAATAGAATAAATCTGATATACATACTCATTCTATATACATTTAAAATGATATATACCAAAATATGTGAGTGGATGGAAAAAAAGAAAACAACACTTTTTATTGATTGAACTAGATAAAACTTCAATTTTCCTTTGTATTCAACCATTTTTGGAGTTACGAGATTCTAACCGTTGACTATTGACTATTGAGCATTGAGGGTGATGATCTAAAATTAATTGTTGGCTAAAGATACGGATTTAATAATTTTGATAAATCCGAAAAAATTGTATGGGCCTAAGCCTTTTCGGCCTAGAAGACAAGACAAGCCCGATAAAGACAATGATTAAATTATATTACCTCTCAGTATATAGGATCATGTGAACAAAAATTATATGATATGAATTTCAATTAATTTTATTTAATCTAAATTATTTCATAAAAGTTTAAGAAAAATATATGCAAATAAAAGTTGAATCGATTAAAATTTGAAAATATTTGTGAAAAATATATTAATATGAAAGAATATTGTTATAATATATTTTGAAATTTTATTTTAAATGGTAAAATTGTTGAAAATATTTACAAGATATAGTACAATTTAAAGGTCGATAGTACGAGCACTATGCCAGTTGAGCTACGCTCATGTTGGTCTGTTACCATCTTTCACACATTAAATAAAAATTTAAAATTATTTAGATTAATTAATAATTTGATTTACCAAATAAGGAAGGTGGAGTAGTTATACTCCTATTCTCATGTTTTAAGTCTGATTGCAATTTAGATTTTAAATTTTAAAATGTTACAATTTTATCAATGAAATTTGAGATTTATTTCGGTTTGGTTGTTAGTTTTAATATTTTACCATTTTCTAATATTTATGCCTATTAGTTAATTGCATAAAAATGATTGTTAATATTTAATTAATAATGTTTAAAATCAACTCCAAATAGCTAAATTTAAGATATATATATATATATTAAGTATAACAACTAAAGTATTATGAAATAAACTAGATAGACCAGTATTATATTTTAAACATTTGTTTTAAAGAAAATATCTCTTTGGTTCTTAGGTTTTAAGTTTAGTTTTCACGTGATCTATAAATTTTAAAACGTTACATTTTTTTTACCAATGAGTTTCGAACTTAATTTCCAATTTGATTCTTAGGTTTGAAAATGTAACAATTTTATATTTGAGTTTTAAGTCTTGTTTCCATTTGGTCCATGATTTTCGATATATACACTTCTAAGTTTGATTTTTCACTAGATCCATACTTCTGATTCATATCGTTGATGTCTAGTAATTATTTTAAAATATTCTAAAAGAATTGTGATTATTCAATCTTCACCAATCTTTCCTTAATATCAAAACTAATTATAAAATTTAACTTTGTAATTGTTTCTAGTTAATTAATTGGAACTTATTCGTCATAGACTAAAGTGAACATGTGCCAATATTGTCCCATTTTGGGAGTTGACACAAGACAGCACCAAAAAGATTTATATCGATATTTAATATTTCATTATGAATTAAGTGTTTAATAATATATATGACTTAGATTAGAGTTATTTTGTTTCATCTAAGACCTTGGATTATATGGAAGGATAGATTGGAGATATTAAAAAATTAATAAGAGGAATTATGACAGAATTTTTAGAAATTAAATTAAAAGAGGCGCTGTCAAGAAGCGCGTGGATGTGCGCGCGTGGTATATAAATATGGGAGACAACTGTCGGTCAAGATCTATACGATAGTTATACAACAAACAACTTGAATGCACAACCTCCATAATATATATCCTCTCTATTTTTCTCTCACTTATTATATTACATAATAAACAAATATATATATATATTGAAAATTATATTATATTTATTTGTTGGGAAATTTCAAACCACACCAATGAACTTTAAAGACGGTATGGATTTTATTGAACAAATAATTCTATGTTTTTAAACTTTAAACTTTTGGAATTGTAATGCGTATAAATTAACATTCTCTTGTAGATTTAGTTCAATAATTATTTTGTATATATTAGTTTCAAATTAAAATTTTAATTTGTTATAAGTAAATCAATTCAAACAGTTTATTATGATTACATTTGAAAATCGTCAATGCATTAAATTTTCACACATGCGTAGATTTTTCAAACGTCAAATTCATAAAATAGACAATTAGACTTTGATGTATGAATAATTTGAATTAAGTATTCATTGACGTACTTACAAAAAATGAAAGGTCTAAAATTGATATTAGTTTATGATTTAAATAGAACTTCGAAAAATTTAGAGGCAAAATTTGACCTTTTTTTTAATTTTTTTAAAAAAGTTTCCCCCTTTATTTATCATTATTATTTTTATATGTTTTGAGTTATAAAAAAGGGCAACAAGGAGAAGAAGGAGATGGCGTGAGGTTAAAACCATAAAAAACTAACTAATTTTGTTAGGAACCAAAAAAAAAAAGTTTTTTTTTGAAAAAATAAATAATTACATAGATCATATTAAAACAAAATTCAAGTATTTGTAACCATACAACATAAATTAAAATTCATCGAAACTCATATAATAAAATTTAAATTAAACTAAAATTGATTTCTTTGGATTAAAATATCGTTTTGATTTTGATATTATGATTTATTTGACATTTGAAAGACTTACATGGAGAGTTTTGACCTCGGGACTCATCCTTCAATTACAGTGGAATTTGATTGTTTAGATGTTATTAGTGTCATTATCCACAAGAATTAGTATTTGTTGGAGTTGTAGGGTTTATTGAGGAGGTTGAGGCCTTGGTCGTGCCAGCTCAACTGTCTTTCGTTTGGTGTTCGCGAACTGCGAATGGGTTAGCCCACCAATTGGCTCGTGCTGTGTTTTGTGGTAATTGGGGGTGGTTTTGTAAGTTTCTTCTTATGGCTTGGTTGGAATTCTCTTATTATTCCAGATTGGTTATCCACTGCTCTTTTGGGCGAGGATTATGGCCCTGAATAGTTATTGAATGAAGTTATTTTTTTAACTTAATGGGTTGAAAAGGCAAAGAAAGGGAAGAAGTAAATGGGAGATAGTTGATTTCTCAGTAAAAATTCCCCCGTCTCCTCGAGTCCTTCTTCTTTGGAGCCACTTTAAATGGACCACCTACCCACCATTGCTGCAGCAGAGCCAGTACATTACAGGATTCACTGGCAGGAAGCATCTGTTAAGAGTACTCTTGTTTTTTTCCCCTTTAATTTTTACATTTTTCCCATTCCTTTTCATATATACTTCTCAATAGTAATAGAACATTTACTATTGTCCCATGTACTTGGAGATCTCACCGGTTGCATCTTTCGAAAGTAATGATTTAACAGATTCATCACTCATTTGAAAAAAAGGTTGAAGAGTTCTTTTTCTTTTCTGGGTATTTGTTGGAATTGAATATGGTAGTAAATTTCATCGGTGTAGAAACTTCAAAGTTTTTAGTTTAAGCCAACCCCATGTGCTTATCTCTGCTCTATCAAGTTGCCTTGCTCGTTTTACACTGCTCATAACCTTACGTACACCAAATGACTTTCAGACCAATGCTGACAATGATTTAATGAAATATCTGCACGAATTTCAACAATTGTCACTGGACTGTCTCTATTTGTGTCTTCCCTATTCTCTAGGATCAATTCTTTGACAACCCAGAGGCATAAGCTATTCTGGGATCTGAGTTTTTGAGTTGTTTTTTTCATTATCAATCTCAAGATCCCAATTCCTCAAGCCAAAAAACTTGCATTTCTTTCACTTGTGACAATGAGTTATTCGTTATTCTATCTATTTTTCCTTATCTCTTTCGTGGGAATCTCCCATGGATCTTATAATGCCGAGCAAGAGAGAGATAGGATCACCCAATTGCCAGGACAGCCCAAGAATGTGGATTTTGCCCAATATTCTGGCTATGTTACTGTAGATAAGCAAGCTGGGAGGGCATTGTTTTATTGGCTGACCGAGACACCGACTAGCCGTGTACCTAAGTCAAGACCTCTTGTATTGTGGTTGAATGGTGGCCCTGGTTGCTCCTCTGTTGCCTATGGAGCAGCCGAAGAAATTGGACCTTTCCACATTAAGCCTGATGGGAGGAACCTTTACTTGAATCCATATTCTTGGAACAAGTGTATGTCTGTTTGGTTGTTTAGCTTTCGTAATCTATTTGTATGCAGACAACTAATGTTATCTCTCCTTATCCATTGCAGTGGCAAATTTGCTGTTCCTCGAATCCCCAGCTGGTGTTGGCTTTTCTTACTCCAATACTACCTCGGATTTGTACACTGCAGGAGACCAGAAAACAGGTATTCATTGTCAAGGTCATAATATGACGGTTCTACTGATATTATGGATTAACATGGTCTGGTTGAATTACAGATTAAGAAACAAATAATATTAAACTATAAACAATGAAATGTTGTGACGATTCGGATGTGTTGTTATACACTTTCAGCTGAAGATGCATATAGATTTTTAGTGAATTGGTTTGAAAGGTTTCCTCAGTACAAGCACAGAGATTTCTACATTGCTGGAGAGAGTTATGCAGGTTTGGAGTTTCTCTGTGTTGTCTACTTGCAAGAACTAATGTCTATTTAAAACTTGATATAATGGTGTAACTCTATATTCTGTTTCAGGTCACTATGTTCCTCAGCTATCACAGTTAATTTATGAAAGAAATAAAGGAATTCAGAATCCAGTCATAAATTTCAAGGGATTTATGGTAATGAATCAGAGTTTACAACATTGTGGTTGATCCCTGATAGTATTGAACTGAGAGATGTTTACTTTAAATAAACTATTGCTCAATGGCTTTATAAATCTTCCTGTCTCGATTCTCCTTTTTAGGTGGGTAATGCTGTTACTGATGACTACCATGATTATGTTGGCACATTTGAGTACTGGTGGACTCACGGTCTGATATCTGATTCTACCTATCGACTGCTGCGACGTGCTTGTGATTTTGGATCCTCTCAGCACCCGTCAACAGAATGCAAGAAAGCTCTTATAGTTGCAGAGTTTGAACAAGGAAATATTGATCCATATAGCATTTACACTCGTCCATGCAATGGTACTGCATCTTTGAGGCATAACCTAAGGGGCCATTATGTAAGTACATTCGATCTTCTATATAAACATCATGTATTTCTCATTTCTGTCAAAGAAATTGTTAACACTACCAGATGATTTTCATCTATGGCTTGAAGATGGTGATCAATCTGTATCAAAAACTAGTAAAAGAAGTAAGGGGTTGAGTTAAGATAGCATACCCCATAACCGTATTATGTAAAGGAAGGGGTCCTCTCATATTTTATTGATCACCATCTCATTACTAACTAAAGTACACTGCTTATGAGAATTTCAAGCATGTGCATTCTGTCAAATTTTGCAAAAATCTAGATCTGATTTGGCCTTTTAAACCGTCGAGAGAGTTTTGTGATATTGATCTTTTGCATTTAATTCAGCCATGGATGTCCAGAGCCTATGATCCCTGCACTGAGAGGTATTCTGTAGCGTACTTCAATCACCCAGATGTTCAGAAGGCATTCCATGCTAATGTTACTGGGGTATCCTACCCGTGGAGTACATGCAGGTTAGTTTTTTATGGCATATTTAAGGTCACTTTTTTATTTGGGCGCTTGCTCAACATTCCGAATCTTGTGTTTATAGTGATCTTGTGGGAAGCTACTGGGCTGATTCTCCGCTCTCTATGCTTCCAATATATCAAGAACTGATTGGTGCTGGTATCAGAATTTGGGTATTCAGGTAGTACATTTCTTTATTCCTTCTACCTTATATAGTTGGATATCGCTCCAATGGAGCCCGATTTGATGTACTAAATAAGAGGTCTCTGAAAATCCTATTGACTCAGTGCTGTGTATTTTTATTTACTTTCCCCATGTTGAAAAGGCAACCCCTTTTTTCCTTAGGCAGCATGAAGCTCTGCTTCATTATAAGTAGTGAATCAGAGAGAATTTTTGGTTTGAGCAGTTGGAATGATGGGAAGTTGGCTGCTTCATACTGCATGCCTCAACATACCATTATTATCCCTCAATTTGACAATTTTTATATGTTAGAATTCAAATGATATGCTTGCCTTTTCATTTGGCGGGTTATGGGCCTGTGGCCATACTACATTTAAGCTGTAAATTGTTGCGCATCATGTTAATATTTGCAAGCTTTCTTTTCAACATTTTAGGCTATGATATCAAAGTAATGACATGTAAATACGATATTTGTGGATGTTATCATATCATTTGCGATCTAGTTTTTGCATACCTCACTAGCTTTATCATCTATATTGCCATACGTTTGTGAATTCCTTTATACATACTCGCTAGTGCTGGGCTTTGCTAAAATTCGGAAAGGATTCTAATTCTATACATTTTGAAGCTTACTGTTGATTCTTCAAGTCTTGTTTTGCTCATTATTCATCCACTCTTTATATTATTCGCTTGGAGGCTATGAAAATGAGCATAACTTCTTTTTTTGGTAGGGCCGTGTAGACGAAACTTTTACTCAAAACTATTAGGAAAAAAGAGTCTTCCAATTGTTAATAATCATATAGAAAGGTTGTAGGTATAGAAGAATTCTTGTGGCTAGTACACCACCAAGTAGTAGTATATGGTGCAGTGTGCCCTATTACCAAAAGAATCCAACGTCTTGAAGTTTGTTTTCTACATTAAGGGAAAAACGCGAACCTTCTACAAAAGAAATACATTATTGAAATACTTTTTTGATGGGGCAACAAAATAGGTTTCAATTTTGTACAAGTGACAGGTTCTTAAAGTAAAATAATTTTTCATTATTTAAATACCCAAGAGAGTTCTATAACTTCCTGTTTGATGTGAAGCATCTGAAGTAGGCAGCAGCTAAGGCCCTGCCTGGTTCATTTATCCATATTTGTTTAAAAGATGCATTGAAATTAAAATATTGAAATAGAAGAATAAAACTAGAAGTTCTTCTCTGATGGTTCATTTTCATTGAGTTGAAACTTTATAAAAGAGCAGTATCATTAACTGCAATTTGTTAAAACCTTTATTTTCATTATTCTATTCAAAACATAATTGTCAGGACTTCTGTTCTTATTCTTCCATCCTGCTGATTCTCATGGATTTTCCCTCTTCAGCGGAGACACCGATTCAGTGGTTCCCGTGACAGCAACGCGATATTCTATCGATGCTTTAAAACTCCCTACTATAAGCAACTGGTACCCTTGGTATGACCATGGAAAGGTAAGTTCTTAGAACATGAAGCAACTTGATTTATAGACTAAACTTCATTGCTTGTCATTATGAAGATATTTAACTAAAACTTAGCTTTATTGTAGACTGCAGTATGCCTTATTTCGTTTATTAATTACTTAGATCCTGTTTGATAACCATTTTCTTTTTGAATTTTTTATAATTATTTTTTGTTTTATTATCTACCTTTTAAAAGTTCGCAAAATCCAAAGTCAAGTTTTGAAAACTAAAAAAAGTGATTTGTAAAACTTCTTGTTTTTGGAATTTGACTAATAATTCAAATGTTTAGTTAGGAAAGATAAAAATCACGGTAAAGAATTTGTGAGAAAACAAGTACAATTTTCAAAAACCAAATATTTATCAAATAAGGTCTTAATAATTAATGCCACCTCTCCTCTTCCATTTTTTAATCTTTCTTTTCCTCTACCTTTAGTCAAAAGAAGATATTATTCTAGGATTTGCAACCTAACCCAATCATGACACCAACAACAATTATTATCATCTTACTTTATTCTTTGTGTATTTTACTTAGTTCCTGTCTCTTGGTGGGAAGACTCTTTGCTCTGAATTGTTGCTATAATGAATAGTTCTGCTTAAGTCTTACAAGCTAATTTTATGGGGATATAGGTAGGTGGGTGGAGCCAAATCTACAAAGGGTTGACATTCGTTACCGTGGCCGGAGCTGGTCATGAGGTTCCGCTCCACCGTCCTCGTGAAGCATTCATTCTTTTCCGATCATTCTTGGAGAATAAGCCCCTCCCACGTTGAAGACTATCACAATCATATTTACAGCAAAAGAAGAATAGAACAGTTTATGTACAGAAAATCTCGGGACAAGACCGGATTGTGAGAAGCATTCATCTCGAGTGCCGTTATTCTTGCTTTGAACATCACCATTCTTATCTTATTAGCTCTCCATTCTTTATATTTCGATGTCTTAAGTAGAAGTTTCAACAAATGTATTGCTGTTCGGCAGACAATTGTATCAAATAAGGTAACATCATTTAATTTGTTTGTGGAATAACAAAGTCTCCCTTTCAGAGCTTTTGCCATAATCTTGATTCCTTCATAGGATTGATTAAATGTCTACAAAATGTTGATCTGTCATATTAAACACTTTGAAAATGATGGATATATTTTGTTGAGCTGCTTCCATAGGAGAGAAAAAGATGAAAGGAAATGATTTCTTTTGATTCATTTTACAGGCTCTAATCTTTTGGGTTGTTGTTGAAGGGGTTTGGCCAACTCAAAATTACTGCCTGCACTTTGCAAAGTTGTGGGAAATTTCTAAACAGGCTGTTGTTGGGTTTAAGGGAAAAGAACCTCCCATTTTACAATTCCACTACCCAAAATAATTATCCCATTAATATATAACAGCTGCAGAGCAAAAGCTGGAAGAAAAGTCTTGGACCCATTCTCAGAGACGAAATATTTATAAATAAACATGAAAATTGAGGTATTAAAATATGATTTAAACTCTATAACTAAGCTAAAGCTACCTTGGGTTGGCCAAGTGACATTATGACATAATAAACAGACCTCAAAGGATTTTTAAAATTATTATTACTATTTTTTGAAACAGAAACTCATCAACCGAAACAAGCACCACAAACAAGCCACAATCCATCTTGACCTTTTTCCAAAACAAAGAAGACCCCGGAGATGAAACCAAAGATGCTATGAGCAACGACGAAAAGACAATGCTATGAGTATTTTTGTTCAACTCTCTCGAAACCTTACAAAAATTATCGACATTTAGAAGATCAGCTTCTACCAAGTTTTCAACAATATGGACCTCTAAAGGATCATATTCAATAACCATCGGAGGATTTTGCCCATGCCACTGCCTTGCAATTTCGCTCAAGCAATTCACCAGTCTTTGCTTCTAACACCTTGAACCTTCAATTACTACTGACATGTTTACAGCCTTCCAAAATTGGCGTTCCAAGATGATCCCACGCAATCCTACATCAAAGAAGAAGAAAAGAAGCGAAAGCGAAATTACGTGGATGGTTTTGAAATCTAAAGATAAAATTGACATATTATCTAAATCTTAAGAATCAAAAGTGTAATTTATTTCCACATATTTTTTTATGTTGGATTAGAAAGTGATAATCTTAAATAATGCTAGTGAAATCTCTTATGAAATTATGGTAGACAATCAATCTTAGCAAAATGTGTCCACAAATCATAAGATAATAAAGAATGGAATTTGAATGGATGGAAGAATCCAAAATAAGCCATCATTACAATACCAAATTATTGGTATTATCAAAGAATTTAAACCAATGGATAGTGGAGTGGCAAAGTGAAATCACACAAAGCCACTAAACCAGTGGTAGAGAAAAGATAAAAAAGGCAAATATCATATATATAATTAATATTCTATTCCACTCACGAATAAACTAATTCTGATTTGGGATTACGCTTCTTGAAGAAACCAAACGGCGCCCAATGGCTCAAAAAAGCAAAGAAAATTGGACAAAAATTTTCAAAAAGCATTTTGTATTTTTTAACACAACCTAATATATATATATAACAATTATTAAATACAACCTAGGCAATACCTAACTCGTTCCTCATATCTTTATTACATAAAAAAGAAATTAAAAAAAATATTATTTTAAAAAAAATAAAAATACCACGTGACAATATTTTATTGGACCATATTTGGAATGTACCAAGATAGATGCATCCAAGAGAGCATACAACTTTTTTCCTATATTTTTTTAGTCAAATATAGTAAACAAATAAACTTCATACAATATATTTAAACAAAAATATATTAACATAAAATACTTTTAAAAAATTTAAAAGCATAACCATTGTAGATAAGATGACAAGTCAACTAAAAGTGGGTTGAAATACCATTTTAGTTCATGTACCTTAAGTTCTATTCCATTTTGATCCATATACTTTCAACTGTTCATTTTAGTTTATAGACTTTATTTTTTTTTTTGAAATTAGTCTAGTTTCTTGGAGATGTTTCTCAACAAAAATAGACTTTACGAATATCTCTTTTATAATTTGGAAAAATATATTTACATTGTGTCATTTCATACACGAAAATTATTATTATTATTATTTAATCAATTTTAATAAAAATTAATTTTAAAGGACTAAATTTAAGTTTTGTTAAAAGTAGAAAGATTAAATGAAACAAAATTGAACCAAAATAGTATTTTAAACTATTTTTTCTGTTGAATAAAATCGGTTGTTGAATACATGATCTAAAATGTAAGAAATTTGATGATTCATTCTTGTGTGGAAATTAGAAATATTTCTTTCCCTTCTCAAAAGTCTAAATTTGACCCATTGATTTTCAAAAATTAATTTTAGCCCATGCCTAAAAATCACATCTTATGCCCACTTTTTGTATTTTTGTTCAAAGGAGAATCCTTTTCACATTCTTTATGGCTATTTCTTGAATAAAACTTCTCATAAAAGCTAGGAGAGCTATATTCTTTGGATGATTATTCCCAGAACCTATTCTTTTAGACCAAAAGAAATTATTTTCATCTATTCCAATCTCCAATATTAACATTTATTACAATTCTAAAAAATAATTAAAAAAAATATAAAAACTAGACCAAAATAAATCGAGTGTATATTGTTGTGACTACATGAGTCAACCATATTTCATTTCCTTTATCTAGTTATAAGAAACCTCTTAATTGATCGATGTGAAGACAAATATTAGAAAATTTTTATATATAATGCTATGTAATACCTTATTCGTTCTATCTACATTTATCATAGTCGTACAAAAATATAAGAAAATTCTGAAGAAAATTTCGTTTGAATATTATTATTATTATTTTTGAAACATCAAATATTGTTCACTTTGAAACATCCAAAGAAAGGGCTTCCTTAATGTGTAAGAAGTAGAGTTCATTCTTTTATCACATGCAAAGATATAAAGTACTTCTCACAGATTCAGAACAAAAGCACTTTAAATATAAACAATATATACCAACCAAATTGCACAAAAGCAAAACCCAAAAAACCTTCAAAATCAAACCTCTCCCTAAAGTGTATCCAACATGGGCCATTCATCCATCTCCCTCATTCAAAATACCTTCTTAAAATTATTCTCTTTCGTACATCCAACGATTTAGGATCGTTAAATTTTTTTGTTATACCAAATATTTCTATCTCTCTAACTAACACTCCGATCCCTTCTTTCATCCCTTTAAAGAGAAGAAAAGAGGAAGAGAAAAGTTACGAACAAAGATATGTATAGATTTAGCAACACGGTGATCGGATTCTTAAACCTCTTCACACTCATAGCCTCAATCCCCATCATTGGTGGGGGGCTATGGATGGCGAGAAGTAGCACCACGTGCGAGAGCTTCCTACAGACGCCGCTCTTGGTCGTGGGGTTTGTGGTGCTTGTAGTGTCGTTGGCTGGCTTCATTGGCGCTTGTTTTAACGTTGCTTGGGCACTATGGGTTTACTTAGTGGTCATGTTGTTTCTAATCGCTACGCTTATGGGGTTGACAATTTTTGGGTTTGTCGTGACCGGCCCGGGCGGAGGCATCGAAGCACCGGGTGGGAGGGTGTATAGAGAGTACCATTTGGAACAATATTCACCTTGGTTGAGGAAGAGAATAAAGGATCCAAGGTATTGGCTAACTATTAGGAGTTGCCTTTTGGGATCTAAGACTTGTGCTAAACTTGCTTCTTGGACTCCTCTTGATTATCTTGAGAGAGATATGACCCCAATTCAGGTGATGCTTCATGATTTTTCTGTTGAGCTTTTTTTTTTTTTAAAAAAATAAATTTTATAGTAAAATTTTAATTTTCTTTAATAGAGGTTGATAGTAAAATTTTAATCTTCTTTGATAGAGGTTGATAGAAGTTTATCGATGTCTATCAATATTTTTTTTGTTATTTTTAAAAATAGTTTGACATTTTTCTATCGGTGAAAGTTTCTCTTTATTTTACAACAATTATTTTTTTTAAAAAAACTAATTATATTGATATAATTTCTTCTTATTAAAGGACTTTAAATCTTATTATTGAAATATAAAAAGTATTTATTATAATTTTTATTTTATAATACTCAAACTAATTTTAATTAGTGAAAATTTAAGAGGTGTTCTTAATTAGTTTATTTTTTTAAAAAAATCAAATACTACTAATATTTTAAAAAATATTTTAAAATAACTGAGGCCTTATTTAATAACTATTTTATTTTTGTTTTTGAAAATTAAACTCATGAACCCTACTTTCACTTTCAAATTTCTCCTTTTGTTATCTACATTTCATCAATGATTTAAAAAATCAAGCCAAATTTTGAGAAACTTTCAAAGTTGTTTTTGTTTTTTGAATTTGGCTAAAAATTCAATCATTGTACTTAAGAAAGATGTAAATTATTGTAAGAAATGTGAATGATATAGGTTTAATTTTTAAAAACAAAAATAAAAAATCAAATAATTATCAAATGGAATCTAAGTAAGTGTGAAAGTTTGGTTTCAGGTTCGAACATGCTTGGGCCAAAGATTGGATCAGTTTTTACTTTATTATACCTACCTAAATAACTAAAAAATAAAGTGATATGTGTAACATGCACACCTTTTGAAACAATTATCACCTATTTTAAAAGTTGTGCCTTTCTATTTTATGATTTGTTTAGCTAACTAATTAATACATTTTTTTTTATTAAAGGATGTCCTCTCTATGGGGAGTGCTACAAGTAAATTTTAAAATAATGGTTAATATATCATTTTAGTTTATATACCTTTAGATGTGTTTATGTAAGAAAATATAGTATGTGAATATATGTAGAAAGACTAATAAAAATAACAATTTTTTTTTAAAATATAGGGACCTTTTTAAATATAAAAAATAGTTAAGAACAATATATACTATTTTAATGTTTAGTTTTACATTTTTAAAGTGTTTTAATTAAATTTGATTGACGTCTAAACTTATTTTTATTATATTTATTAAGAAATTGAGATGTATATTAATTTAATTATTTTATTTTTGAAATTTATGTTTCCAGTCAGGTTGTTGCAAGCCGCCAACGGCATGCAATTATGACATGATGGCGATGGTGGCTCAGGATCCAGATTGCTATCGGTGGAACAATGCTCCTAACTTGCTATGCTACGAGTGTGACTCTTGCAAAGCCGGTGTCCTTGAGGACGTTCGAAGGGACTGGCATAAGCTTTCTGTTCTCAACGTCGTCGTTGTTGTCCTCCTCATTGGTGTTTATTGTGTAGGTTGTTGTGCCTTCCGCAACACCAAGAGGGCTGAGACTGACTACCCTTACGGTCACAATCGAATGACCAAAGTTCGACCAAGATGGGACTACTATTGGTATGTTATTTTCTTAACTCATTCGTACCTACATCTTTTAAGTGAATTTGTTAGAATGCTTTACTTTGAGAAGTTGAATTGTGTTTAGGTCATTTGCATATATTTGAATTATATCATACTAAAGAAAACCTTGCAAGTATATGAAGTTTTTTTAGTTGTTATTATTTTTGTTTTCTCACAAATTTATCGTTTTGGTACACTTATTTTGAGACTTATTTTATTTTAATCGATATACTTTTAAATATCTAGATTTTATTTCCTAAATTTTTAAAATTCTAGAAATCATTTATACTTTACAAAAAAAACCACTTCGTTAATTTTCTCTTTGAAAATTTTGAAATATATTGTATTATCTTACCTGAAAAATATTTATTCAACTAATTTTGATAAAAAGTAAGCCTCAAAGGATTAATTTAAAGATTTATTAGAACTACACTAACTAAATTTTAATATTTGAAATTACTAAATTAACATGAAAGGACTTCTTTTAGGTAGACAATAAAGAAAATGCTATCTGATTTTTTTTTTTTGTAGGGATGCTTTTAGGCAAAAGAAGCATTCTTTTAAATGTTGTTTCACTTTATTTCAAATTTAATCTCTAACGAGACCTTTAGGGAAGAACTATTTTTAAACTATAATAATCACCTCTTACTACCGTAAATATTATTTTGTAATCTCTACATTATTTCAAAACCCCATTTGCTATATTATTTACTATTTACTAGTTTTTATTATTTTACATTCATCATTTTTTTATTCTTAGTTTTGGTATTTACTATTTCCTTTCCAAACTAAAATAGTTTTCACCTCAAACATATATTATTATAACCCAAATTAAAATAATCTACACCTTAAAAACAAACTATTATAACCCAACTATAACAATCTAGGATTATAATAACCAAATCCTGGCCTCAAACGCCCCAACGAACTAAATAATTTTCATTAACCATCTTTTTAAATCCAAAAATTAATGAGTGGAGGGTGGACATTCCTAAAAAAAAAATGAACTAAACTATTTGCACGACATTTTTCTATTTTAAATTTTTAACACATATTGTAAAATATGACATTTTTTTTGTTGAAAAAACTAATAAAAACACTTTTAGGTATTAAAAAGGGACATTTACAAATATAACAATCGGATCCAAAATAGAGTCCTACCACTAATAGATTTGACTATATTTGTAATTCTTAAAAACTGTTATTATACACTTAATTATTAACTCTAAAATATACTCTTTACCATTATCCTATTAAAAAATTATAAAAAAATGATTAAAAATGAAGAAAAGAAATTATTTGATAATTCTATCCCTTCAATATTATTCAAAGTAATTAGAAAGTTAAAAGAGGAATTAGATTCTCTATTTTCAAAGCTAAGTTAATTTAGATAAGATTTTCATATGTAAAGTCTTTTTTTTTCTTTGGCAGGTGGAGATGGTTGCATGACAAGAAAGAACAACTTTATTAAGAGAGAAGAAATATTCCATCCTCCATTTCCAATTGTTCCTTCACTTTTCTCCTTGTTGAGAACATCAAAGAGTGGTCTCAAACTTCCCTTTTTACTTTGTCTTTTTTTTTTTCCCTCTTACTCCTTGTTTTGTATAGACTTTTTTTTTTCTCCCATATAAAGATGGATTTTCACTTTTTATCTCAAACATTTTTTTTTCTTTTACTTATCATAGAGTAGTGTGCATTAAATAAAAATAATTTAAAAAATTCGAATAAAGTTCATTCATTCGGTTTGAGATTAAGCAATTATAAAAGAATCTCAATCACATTTGATTAAATAGATTATTTTCTAATTTTTTCAACGTCACTTTTCAAATTAAATTACCAGAGAAATCTGTTCGATCTCTAACTTACTTTAAATTAATTTTTTTTATATATATCTTTTTTCTTTCTCTCACATCTATTTCATTCTATATTAATTAAATTTCGAATGATTCAACATTTTTGAAACAACTGTTTTTCTAAACTTGTACAAATAATTTATATTAAATAAAATGTCTTACCATTTACCTCATGTAACTTTTTTTAAAAATAAACTTATAAAAATATTTAAATTGAAATAATATATCATCAATTCAATTTTATATAACAATGATTTTTTCTGACTTTTATCCTATAATCTAAAGAAATATAAATATATAATTTGTTAATTCAAACTATGAAAATTTAAGATAATTAACTTAATGAATAGGGTAATTGTTTTAAATGGTAAAATTGCTAAAAATATTTTTAAATATATCTATAAGTGTCTATCACTAATGACAATGATATTTGACTATATTTGTAAATTAGTTGCATCATTTTCCTATATTTGAAACAACCCTTAATAAAATTTATATATTAAATATCAACTTATATGTATAATATAATATATTTAATCTAATGTTGATAATTAAGGCATATTAAATCTAGTTAAACTTACGAAGCGTCGTTACTTACTTTTTATTTTTAAATTTGAAATTTACCAAACACTAATATAATTTATATGATAGTTGGTTTTTTTAAAAGTGTAATTACTAACAATTATTTTAAAAGCTACAACAATTCCAAATGGAACCTCAATTGGGTTAGTTCGATTTTTGCAAATATGAGCATTACTCAACAATTATTGACATATACTTTTATTTGAGGAAAAGTTACCTGTAAAACAATAAAAAATAACATACCGATGTGGTGCTTGCCACAAACATTTTGATGCTTGAGCCAAATCTCACCACGAAGGTAAGAGCAAGCAGATGAACTTAATTACCTTATGTTGGGCTGTCATCCTCTATTTATAATGGAGACTTGTGACGGTCTTCCTCATCCTCTTAGGGCTAGAATTCTATTTCCTTTACCATTTTGAAAATATGATGCTCGTGTGTTGAATTGAGCCACTAGGGAGGTTCCAAATAAAGGTCTACTACAGATAGGCCTCACATGTGAGATTAGGTCGACCTCGACCTTGGGTTGAGGTGGGCTAGGCCAATTGGACATCACATGCGGGCTGGCCTCGACATCGGCATGGGCGGGCCAATTAGACTTCTTGGCTCAATTGCTCTTCCCACTCCAATAGAATTCATCCTAGGCCATTTCTATAAGTTTCCTAAGGTAACTCTACTTTTATCTTAGTCTTGGTCCAAAATCACTCATAACATATTCCATTCTTTCAATTTTAAAGATGAGAGAATATTTTTTTGTGTTCTATTTGATTTTTGCAGCAAATGGTCCAGATGTTGATTACTTCTAAAAAAATAATTTTAATTTTAAGTTAGAAAGTTATTATTTGTTAATATCGAATAAATTGTTAAAAGAAAATAGTAACAAGTATAATTTATATTTTATTGAGTATTATTATTTAATTTTAATTTCAATAATTTAGCCATGAAATTATACAAAAGAATTTATTATATAAAAGGAGAAACATTTTTCATTAATCTATAACGAAGAATTATTTGAACAATAAATGTATATCAAAACCCAAGTAGGTTGGAGCTAAAATACACTTATATATATTAGAGCAATCTTTGAGGTAGTTGGACAAAAATTCATATGAGTAGCCACTCCGATTGAGACAGAAAATCCCCAATTTGATCGAAGATGAGCTTAAATCGTACACACAAAACTAGTCCTTGTTTGCAGACGGGGAGGGGTATCCACGCCCTATCCCAATTTCGACTCTGCCCCATTTAAATTTTAAATACTTTTAAAAAAGTATATAATGTATATTTGATGATTTTATGTGATATATATGCTAATTAGAAAAATGGTCGTTTTTTTTTAAAAAAATCAACTTTCCCTTTTTATTACTCTTTATGTAAAATGAATTGTTTTAACTTTATGAATTTTTATTATTCATATTTTGTTTCAATCTGTATGAATTTGTGTTTATGATTTTTTTTCCACTAAGAAAGTGCAATTTATATAGAAAAAAAAGCTTGATTTGAACTCAATTTAAACGATATTACCTTTTATAAATGTACAACAAAAAAGACATAAATATATCCTCATGACGGAACCCGATTCTCTGACCCAAATAATGGGCATGAGGGTAGGAAAAGGGATTTTTTTCCCTCACAAAGATAGGGATGGGGATGAGGACCTCCTCTCAATCCACCTTTTCTCATTGCCAACCCTACTTCCAAGTGATCTATTAGGAGTAATAGGAGAATTATTATTCCGTGATATTTTATAGTAGCTTTCACTACAACATAAATAGATTTTTATGACTCTAAAAAATTGTCATAAACACATTTCTTGATTCTTTTTTTTAGTCTTGAATCCACCATATCAAGAAAATAAATCTTTCTATGACAAGTTTACATTAATCTCATATAGCTTCTTACTACAAAATATAAATACTCACAATAATCTTAGTATTCAGGACTTCAGTCTAACACAGTAAATCAATGCTAACAACGATTTGAAAGAGATTCTCATCATTATCAAAAGAATTTAAGCCTACCAAAATAAATTAATGACAACTAATATTTGAAAGAGTTGTTCATCATTAGCAAAAGAATAGTCTACCAAAATAAATCAATTCAAATAAACATGCAATTCTGAGTTATACGATATACCTATTTGACACTAAAAAATACCCTCAATCTGAAAGAATCAAAACTTCTTACTTGAACCTCTTCATTCCATATAACATTGCTCTCATAATTTTCAGAGACCAACAACAAACATATAAAAATAGGAGAACAAGAGCAAACAAGTATCCTTCTACTACAATTTATGTTTTCACCTCAACTAAAGTCTTTTAAAAGAGCACAAATGTACTTAAAAGAGATCATCCGGTTACATGGAGTCCCAATATCAATTGTTTAAGATCGAGACCCTCGTTTCGTCTCCAAGTTCTGGAAAAGTTTGCAGAAAGCAATGGGCATACAACTAAATTTCAGCATAGTCTTCCATCCACAAACTGATGGCCAAACTAAACGAGTTAATCAGATCCTAGAAGACATGTTGAGGGTATGTGCTTTGGATTTTACTGGAGCATGGGATTCATAAATACACCTTATAGAATTTGCTTATAATAATAGTTATTAGGTGACAATTGGTATGGCTCCCTTGAAGCCTTATACAGAAAGAAATGCAGATCTCCTGTACACTGGGATGAAGTCGGGGAGCGAAAACTACTAGGGCCTGAGTTGGTGCAACAAACAACAGAGACAATTAAGTTAATTAGGGAAATAATGCGAACAACTTAAAGCAGGAAAAAGAGCTGAAATTCAAAGTAGGAGATCACGTATTTCTAAAGGTAGCACCAATGAAAAACATTATGCATTTCAGACGAAAAGGAAAACTTAGCCCCGCTTTATTGGACCTTTCGAAATATTAGAACATGTTGGCCAAGTAGCTTATCGATTGACGTTACCATCAACCCTTTCTACAATACATAATGTCTTTCATGTATCGATGCTTTGAAAATACGTGTTTGACCCATCACATGTAGTAAATTATGAACCCCTACAAATAAATGAAAACTTGGAATATGAAGAGACTCCAATCTGCATCTTAGTAAGAGAGAAGAAGTCACTTCGTAATTGGACAATAAGTTTAGTGAAGGTTCTCTGGAGAAATCAGCAAGTAGAAGAAGTTATATGGGAACGAGAAGAAGTGAAAGCTAAATACCCTTATATTTAGGAATTAAGAAACTTTCGACGACAAAAGTTCTTAAGGGGGAAGAATGTAACAACCCAAGTATGTGCATAAATTACAAGCTAATTTTTTTATTTTTTATTTTGTAAGACTTGTTAGAGAAGACCAATTTTAGATTTAATACATAAGGTTAAAAGTTGGTCCATAGATATCCTTGAATAATTGACAAATAAAATCTTAATTAAACAAATATCTAAACAAGTAAATATCGAAGAAATAAATAAAGACGACATAGAAAGATTTTTCAGAAGAAAAATCTAGTAAGTTTTTAAAGCAAAATAAATTATTATATGACTATGTCGGTTAAGTAAAGAAATAAATTAAAGGAAATAAAAATATATATACCAATGTATACATGTATGTCGGTTAAAGTAAATAATAGTAAGTAAATAATAATAACAACAACAATAATAATAATAAATAAATAATATGTAGAAGGTTTAAGATTATGATACATTTAAAAAAAAAAAAGATAATTATAAAACAAGATAAACATTAAAAAAAAAAAAGAAAAGAAAAGAAAAGAAAAGAAAGAGATAAATATAAAAGTAGATAAACATTAAGAAAAAAGATAAAAAAAGATAAATATAAAAGAAGATAAACATAAAAAAAAGATAAAAAAAAGATAAATATAAAAGAAGACAAACATAATAAAAAAAAAAGAAAAGAAAAAAAAAAGAAAGGAAGAAAGAAAGAAAAAGATAAACATTTAAAATAAAAGAAGATAAACATAAAAAAAAAGTTAAATATAAAAGAAGATAAACATAAATAAATAAATAAATAAATATAAAAGGAGATAAATATAAAATAAGATAAACATTAAAAAAAATGTAAACATAAAAAAAAAAAGATAAATATAAAACAAGATATATATATATACGGAGATCGGAAAAGCTTTCTTATAAATAGGAAAGTGACGCACTTTGTTACAAAAAAAAAAAAATAATAATAATAAATAAATAAAAGAAAAAAAAAGCAAGAGTATTTCAAGACCAAACCATAAGAAACAATTTAAGTAGTTTATCTCCTCTTTAAGTGTTTTTTGGTAGTGTACCTTTGTTATGTTGCTTTATTATGTTCTTATTGTGATGTTGCATTACATGTTTAAAACACGTTTCTCTACAAGGAACCCCATGCATTAAGTTTGTTCATGATTATGTTAAGATCACGTTTTAATTAGGCATAGGTTATGCTTCCAAGGCTGACAGGGCATGTATGGTTGCACCCCTCTAGGCCCAATCTTACAGTATGTTTATGCTAGAGACTAGCAGGGTATGTATGGTTGCACCCCTCTAGTCCAACCTTACGTTTATGCTAATGGTTGATGTTGGATGAGACTCTGGCCCTGCTGACTGCAGACCCGCCAATCATCAGATGGATTAGTTTTCGCTTAAGTCCTCATCTTCCTACCAGGGCGGAGGAACTTACGTTGGAAGTATAACCGACCACGTCATGTTATTATAAGTTTATGTTTTGGGTCCCAATCATTTGTTTTCATGTCATGTTGCATGTGACTATGCATTTTGTCACTACCTTAAGTGAGAACTACTTACTGGGTATATTATATACTCATCCTATTTTACAGATTTTGTAGGTAAGGACACAGCCTAGGTGGCATGATTGGACATCGCTCAAGGGGCCAACCACCAAACTCACTATTTTTGTCATATAGGTATTTTGTTCCACTACGCTAATGTTTAAGGATCCTGGTGTTTTGTAAAATAAACTTCTGTATATTTTTACTATGTAATTAATAAAATTTTAAATATGTTCTTTTGAAATTTGTACCAAAACGCATCCCATGATAGAAAATCTAAGTATACATGTCGTAGCAGTCAGACCTTATTATGTAAGGATCTGGTCGTTACAGTAAGTTACCTGGCAATCAAGTTGGAATAGAATAATCAATCCTGGCTAGCTTTCAGGACCAATTGAAGGCCGCGACAAGAACAAGCAGGAGTCGTCCTATCTGCCTAGAAAGATTCTCGAAGACTTTCTAATATTATCAAAATCAAGCCCCAGCCAACTTGACTTATTTAAAACCCCCAATCAGTATGAGATACCCGGAATGGGTAAACAACCTAAAGGCTTGGCCCCGCTTTGGAGAATGAGCCTATATATAGGCATGGCTGAGTCAGTTATTCTCGCAATTCAGATAAGATTCGGACTCTCTGAAAGCACGGTTCTTGCCTCCCTCCTTGGAGCTTGTCCATTCCTTGACGGATGGCCGTCAATCGAAAGCTCAAAAAGGAAGTGAAGGATCAGTTCCTCCCATGCAATGTGGCATGGCTCGCTCCTGACTCATTGAGGAAGGGGCACGGTAAGAGATTATGTGAAGGACCCCGTTACTCATGTCAGCATTCTCACTTCTGATATCTCCAGGTGTTGTCACCAAAAACCTTCCCCGATTGACAGAACGTCCCGCTACTGACACTTGAAAAAGAACTTTCAATAATTATGATTGAGACCTCCACAACACATTTCAATCCTTATATTTTTCTTGATTCCATGATAAAAGCACGTTATTTAAGGCCATGCACATAAAACCTTGGGTCATCATGATTGCTTTAGAAAGAGATCCTTAAACTCTTTCATAGAAAACGACCATATCTTCACATTCACATTTATTGCTTCATCAAGTCTATTGCAATAGACCATTAAAAAATTGAGCTATGAAGACTTCAAATCCAGTCCATACAAGGACCAACTTCATCAAGTTTGTTAGAGACAAACTGCTCAAGACTAAGCTATGAAGATCTTACAATTATTCATCGAGTTCATACCAGGACCACCCAAAGAAAGAGCTATGGAATTTTTAAAGATTTTAGTTCTATCCATCAAGTTCGTACTAGGACCTCCCAAATAAAGGGCTATGAACCATCACGTCTATTGCAATAGACCATCCAAATAAAGGGTTATAGACCACTATAAGGGTTTGAGTCCTATATTTGTTGAAAATTCTAGAATTACTCTCGTTAACTTGTTAGATCTTTAGTGAGAGGATTTGCTAAATTCCTGTCAGACTTTACATACTTCAAGGAGCTAATCCCTTCGTTGAATAGCTATTTCACAACTCCATGTCTCAAGCATATATGCCTCTTTTTGCCATATGTTTTTGGTAATACCTATGGCAGCTTATGAATTACAGTGCAAAGAAACTGATACAGATGCCTTCTATAATGGTACATCTCCCAATAGGCTTCTAAGCCACTCAACCCCTTGTCCTTTTAATTCTAGAGCAATAAATTCAGACTCTTGGATCGTGCTATACATGTTTAGTTTGCTTATTTCCATGAAATAGATTCTCTTCCTAGTATAAATAAATATCCATTAGTAGAGCCTACTTCATCACTATCTATTATCTAGTTTGCATTACAATATCCCTCTAAAATATGTTGAAATGCAAATAAAAATCCATTGTACCTCTAAGGAACCTAATTAAATGGCAAACAGCTATCTAATGGTCCTTATTAGGATTATTTGAGAGACACTTTCATCATTGTTCTTCTTAAGACTCATACTAACATCATATTGTGTTCTTACAGAAGTATCGTCAAGACAATCAAATATCTTTAACATTTTTCGATGTAGTGTGATTGACATAAAGAAATTCATTTTCAGTTTTCCTTATCTTAACACCAATTGTATCACTTCAGCCTCAGCTTAAACCTTTCATTTCAAATTGTGAGGACATAAATAACTTCATATCGATATTTACATATGTGCTTGTACCAAAGATCAATATATCATCAACATACAAACGGACAATCACACAATCAACTCCAAACAACTTTTAGTAAACACATGTATCAGAACAATTCATTTTAAAACATTGTTTACTAAAATGTTGTTAAAATGTTCATATCAATGTTTAAGAACTAGTTTAAGACCATAAAGAGAATTTGTGAACTTACATACCTTGTTTTCTTGACCAGCAATGTGTCATATATATTTCCTCTTCCAAGTTACCAGTAAGGAATATCATCTTTACATCCATCTGATGTATTAGAAGACCACATATTGTTACAAATACTATCAAGGCTCTATAATGGCTATTTTAGTCATAAGAGAATAAGCATCAAAATATTCAATATCTTGTTTTGCATATATCCCACAACCATTAATCTAACCTTAAGTATGTCAATTGAACCATTTGGTCTAATTTTCTTCTTGAAGATCCATATTGGTTTATTTTCTTTAAGAAATTCTACTAAATCTACGTTTGATTCATAATGTCTCTTCATAAGCTGCTAAGTAGCTAATCATCATTTTCTCTTTTCATGATCTTAGACATGCTCAATAAAATAAAGATGAATAACTTTATACTTTCAATCAATTGAAATTATATATATGTACCCATGATCATCCCTTTATCTGACTAATATGGGACTTTGGTCGCATTTCAAAAAATCCTTCCCTCGAATGAAGGACCAACTGAGCCCCCTCCCCCTCCCCCCTCTCCCTCGCTCCCAATAATCATCCATCCATCCAACTATTATTTAAGCTAACTCCTCTTCATCAGAGCATACCACCTATCCAATAGAGTTCAATTACGGATCACTTGACTACTTTTGATTCCATTCGTTAGGGACAATAACCCTCCAAGTATGCCCATAATAATATAATATTGACTACTATGGGTAAAACCCTCATGGCTTTGCTTTTGGGTTTCACCTAAAAGTATCTCATACAAATCAAGATAGTTGTTCTCGCTTATATACCCATGAAAAGTCCTTATAAAATATCACACATTTTATAACTAGGAAATATTAAAAAATACCATCAAATTCTATAAGTTTCCTTAATGATGGATTTTTCACATTTTCGTACTACCCATGCTAAAAATCAAAATTATATTATAGGATTAAATTGAATAAAAGTAATAATAATAATACTTCCCAACTTCATGAAAGAAACATGGTATGAAAATTTATGACATGAGTCATACATAAACATTGTCAACTACAACGTATGTAACATTATTTCCATTAATGATAATCAGATTTGCTCAAAATTGATCATAATAGCATTTCATTTAATGTATGAAAATTTTTTCTCTTATTGCACATGTCATTTGCTACTCATGAAATATTATAATACATGTACTTATCAAATATATATTGAATACCATGCTCAAATGTAATAATGAAATAAAATATATTGCTAAATTTTCATACTATATGAAAACAAATTGTGAAACAAATCACCTAGTCAAAGTATCTTCAACGTATGTGAAAGTTGAATTTAGATTTGAATGAAATCGATAAAATCCTATCTCAAGCACCTATGATAATTTATTTGGGCAATTATTTTCCTAATTTATTTCAAAATTTCTTTAAAAAAGAGAACTAAATTTGAAACACAATCTTCAAATCCACAAAAATTATACAACATTTAATCAATACCTGGCCAACACTACTCCTCAAATGATTTCTCACTATCCATTTGAATTTGATAAAATGTTCCACTCGTGTAAAGGAAGAAAAATCAAATAAATCTAAAATATCAGTTTTGTTCCAAATTCGAAACCAAAATCAATATAGGTATCAGCTACAACAAAAAAATTTGATTCATGCATCTGTGTACGCAAATGGTTTTGATAAGAGTTGGATGCATCTGTGTACGAAAAATATTCTGATGTCAAAATCTGATAATAGGAGAAGTTAATCAACGCCGCATTAGTGTGATAGAAAAGAATTATGTATCCTCGATTTTCTCTGGTTGCTTGTTTTCAAAAATTTAATCCAATACTTTTCTCTAAGGCTTTGGTTACTGCAAATATCTCACAAAATGCCCTAATATCAGATTTTAACATCAGAATATTTTTCTGCAGAATATTTATTCCCTTATCTGTAAAAATCTGGCATATTGGTTTTGTCTGATATTTTTCCTTTAATGCGGCATTGATTAACTTCTCCTATTTGGGAGTTATCTCCTTTTCTGAATTTGTTTATAAAAGGTGTTGTTTATTGAGAGCCATTTTTTTAGGAAGCCGAATTGTATTTTTGAGAGCAAGAAGATCTCTGTATCTCGGTCGAGCTGTTATATTTGTGTACTTGCTCGTTGTTCATTGTTTCGTTGTGCAAATTCTTCATCTGTTGATTGCAACACGTTGAAGATTATCACGACTTAGGGGGAGCCTAAACCTTGGTTGCTAGAGAAAGGATTCTCAATCTTAGGGGGGAGCCTAAGATTCAACTTCGAAGAGGGAGTTCTCCATCTTAAGGAGATTCTAAGATTCATTAGTGAATGATATTCACTAACTCAAAGGGAAGATATCATCGTGAGAGGAGTCTCATCACCAATATAATCAAGCTTAGAGGGAGCTAAGTACATTTGAGAGGGCGTCTCACATCTAGGGGGAGCCTAGGTACCATGGGAGTTGAGCTCTACATGAGCCATTGTATTAGTTGGTGTATTACAGGTAAGTACTACATTATAAATTGCTTAACTCATCAATATTAGTGGATTATCTTTCCTTGACACACTGCCACCCAGACATAGGTGATTTATCATCGAACTAGGTTACCATTTTAGGGACTAACTTTCGTCGACTCAATATGTCTACCATTTTAGGGGTTTGTTTGAGTGGGGAGCTAGGAACACAGCTACATAAGATGGAATCCATTCCTTCTCAGTCATAGAGGAAGTAGATGAATTGCTCTCTTAAGGGTTGATTTCGGGTCTTGAGATTAGGACACTCTTGAATTTCTTCAAGATTTTTCCATCAATCCATGGAAATTTCCTCTCAGCAGCCCTAGGTCTTCTTCCTTACTGGTTAAGCTTTCCTTTGGTTGCAAAATCTCTCCTTTAGCATGAGCAAAATGGCAAAACTATTTCATTCTTTCCAACCTCTATTTATACTTGCTCTTACATGGCTACTTTGCATAATTAATTGCCATCTCATGCCACTATACTTTGTTTTATGCTCATAATTGTGTCGCTTGGCTCACTAATTAGGCTTAACAAAGTGGTTTCCTTGGCATACCAACACCTAGAAAGGCTTAACTTTACATTTTAAGTCTCACAACCAAAATCCATTCCATCGCCAAGCCAACCTTCAAGCCATCGCCTACTTCATGCCAACTCCCTCGCCTAGGTTTTTCTTCATGCCTAGGCCTCCTCTCGCATGTTATTCTTTGACAAGCCTCACATCAACCTCATCCACCAAGTTCATTGCCTACCTTTACCAACACCAAGTGTCCACGCCTTAGCTTTTTCAATCTCAAAGATTCTCAAAATTTTGGCTAAGTGTTAGGAATACTCTTTAGACCTGAGAGCTTCCTTTTCTAATACTTGGAATATTTTTAACTACTACTTGATACTTCAAATATTTTTTAACTACTACTTGATTCTTTCTTTTTGGGAGCTTAAACCCTTAGGGAAATTCTTCCTTTTGTTACTTGCTACTTATCCGAATAAAGACTGACTTCATAAGCATACTTTAAAACACTTATAACAACAATCATGAATTTAAAGCATGTTTTTTAGGAAGTTAAGTTCTAGGATTTACATAATTGTTTTTGGAATAATTTGAATTGTTTAAATTATTTAAGGAAAATTTTATATTAATATGATAAATAAAATATAGTGTATATTGATATATTATAATTAATTATGAATGTGATTTATAATTAATGAATAAGGGAATTAATGTAATGTGTATTGATACATTATAGTTAATTATGAATATGATTCATAATTAATAAGAGAGATAAATATTTGAATAAGATTCAAATTTATGTAATATATATTGATACACTATAGTTAAAATATGATTTATAATACTATATAATATATGAATATGATTCATATAAATAGTATAGGTTAAAATTAATATGAATGAGATTCATACTAAAACTGTAGGTTATAAGAGAGAATTACATTTTAATGTGATTAAAATGTATATTATATAGTTAATTAGCTAAGGGTTAGTTAAAGAATTATATAATATCAAATATTGTTTTTATATAATATTAACAACTCCCTTGGGAGTTATCTGAGTGGTTTTTCATGTGGGAGTTAATTAATTCCTTCCTCTCTCTCCTTTGGGGGAATTTTTGGTTTTTCTGTATTGAATATAGAGAAGAAGAGATGGACTCAATGTGAAAATTCAAAGAAAAATTCTCTCTCAATCTCTCTCAATTTTCTCTATATTCCCTTTGCCACAAATGTTTTGGAACCCATACATCCATCTTGTCTCCTGTCCGGAGAATAGCAAAATCTCCGAGTGGTTGTGTTAAAGGAAGCTCAATCATTGTACTGTCTTGTTCGAGGGAAGATTTAAAGAAACTCGACATGAGGAGATCCTTGAGCGGAAGCGGATCGTCCAAATTTCATTAATTATTGAAAACATAATTTACAGTAAACATATAAAGATATGCATTTAACATTAAATTACAGCATGCTTTTAAACAAGACACAAGTTCAAGAGATATCAACTTTGAAGAACATTTCTTCACGAATCCCTTGAACAATCACAAATAGAACTCCTTTTTCGTGGATTTCCTTCTCTTTCACGCACGGACACTACCAGTCGAGAACCCTCTATATTCTCTTTTGGGATTAAAGGATTCAAGCAGGAGTTGTGGGCTTTGCTTGAATCCTTGGTAGAGGGAAGGAGAAGGAGAGGATTAGATTTTTCTTAGAGAACTTTTCTCTTAGATGGAGAACACTTCTATGTCAGTGTGAATCGATCATTGGAAGGAGATGATCTCTCTACAACCAATTTGAAAATAGAGAATGTGGAAAGGAGTTATAACTCCTTCCCTTTTATTAATTTCAAATAAATTAATAAAATAGAATATATAATAACTATTTTATTAAATATATATTATATGTTATATCAAATATAACATATAGCCTATAATTTTATATTGCATCAAATACAACATAAACTATAGATTTTATTCTCTCTAAACCATACATGACATTTAATATAAATCACATTTATATTAAATCCACTTATATGAATCTCATTCATATAAATGATATTTGGATCAAATCCAATATTTTATCCCTCTTAATATAAATCATATTTATATTTAATTACACGAATCTCATTCATATAATTGGTATTTGAATCATATTCAAATTCCTCTCATAATGTATCAAATACATTAGAATTAATTATATCATATATAATTAATTCTCTCAATTAATTTGAACACTTCAAATTAATCCAAAGATTAAATCCCTGTTGATCTACAATGGGAATCTTATGGACATGTAGATTGAAGCTCTAACAGTACTCGGATAATTAATTAAACTCTTTAAGTAAATTACCCAACATCTATTAACTGCTGGTCACTCCCCTAAAGACTGACAACTGCACTCTTCGCACTACAGATATATTTCTATGTCCATTGAATATAACCAATCAACAATGCGTTGACCCTTCACAAATTGTTCGTAAGTACAGCTCGGCCAAGATACTGTTTTGCCCCTGTAGTTACATCTAACTCCTTAAGTACCACTGATTCCTCTAATGAACAATAAGTCATAGTTCCACTATGACCAAGTTGAAGGAAATCAGATTCTAAGATTTCCATGAGCAGCGGAACAAGATTATTCCAAATTACAATCATGAATGAACATATATTTATAGTCGACTTCAGACAAACGATTATACAATTCATACAGAGAAATTATAGCATGAATAAACTCAAATGTATAAAGGGAAAACTCTACGTACAATGGCAGAAGCGTCTCCACACTCTGTTGCGCGACCGCTCGAACAATCGGCAACCTCGAACGCTCGATCTACATGATGCGTTATTTTATGAGGTGAAATTATGGATGAAATGCGGTGATTGAAATGCATTGAGCAACAAGCTTTCTCAGCAGAATCCAAGTATAAACTCTACTGAGTTTCCTGGTAAGTCCAGGGTCGAACTCAGGGACTTGGAAAAACAATATACGGTGGTAATTTTCAAGAAAACTTTGCGGTAACCAAGCAATCAAATAATTGTTTTGGGTTGTTGTTGCGGAAATAAAATAAACAAATGAGGCAGAGTTACAAAAAGAGTTGATAATACGGAAGATGTGATGAGTATGTGGTGAATGGGTTGAGAAGGGGTTCGGCTAACACTTCCTAGGATGCGTTCATGTTATGCGATCATACAACACACATACAATAGCAAGTCATCTCTCGACGTAAATGCTATGACTTCTAATACTAGAACGTATGTGATATATGCGATGAGTCTATAGAACTTATACATAAGCCTCTATTCTTATTTATGCGATGACAAAATGACACATACACAAATAAGGCGACCACATAATATCATAACCTATCTCTAGGGTGCATGC
>NC_052355.1:29770918-29772117 GCF_009727055.1 Benincasa hispida | reverse complement strand
AGAATAAAGAGCCTGGTAGCAATCTCTTGCTTCCCAGGCTTTTTACACTGTCTTTTCTACTCTGTTCAAAAGATATTCTCGCTCTAGCAAGAGTTGGCCCGCTCTCTGCTTTTCTACGCCTCTGGGTTCTCTCTCGAGTTGCCCTGAGTGATCGTCCGACGTCTCTTCCTTTCTTTCGCTCCGCCTTCTAAATAAAAAGGAAAACTATGAACACGACTATTCTAAGGAAAATTCTCTAAGTATCCGAACTTGCTGAACCCCTTTTCTAAAGGTTGCTTTCGGTATTTATAGAGCTTCGGGGTGAAAGGCGGCTTCCCTCTTATGATTGCATAGATGGGATGACTTTAATTCTCTGACTGATGCATCAAATATTTGTCACCGAAAAGCTGAGTGTATTTATTATCGTTAGCGGCTTGTCAGCTTAATTCGGATTCGACCGTCATCAGCTTTCTGTCCCATCGTGATTAATTATATTTTTCACCCAGATACACCCACCAAGTTTTGCCGACTCTATGCGACAATCCTTCGTGAGCAGATGTTTGCGAGCACAAATTATTGCAAAGTCTTGCGGTAACACTGCGCTCGTCCGTTGATTTCTTGTGATCGCACTTTCCGCCTTGCGTTAACGCATATTCGGCATAAAAATACCAAAGTTAACTATTTTTATGCGATAAACACATACGACCGCAATGTTACAAACTTAATGCTTTTTGGACGCAATCTTATATATTTTATCAACGCAAACCTGCATTGTTTAATAACTTAGCACTGTAATAACGTGCATTTTTGCCCGTTATCACACCCCCAAATTTAAACAATGCTTGTTCTCAAGCATAAGCTAAAGATTTCCTTTAGAAAGTCGTCCGTAATTTCTTTTCCTAGATTTCTCAAAGATACTTCATTCAAATCCTATACACCAAAATTTCTTTAATTCTTATTCAAGTCTCTTCATAAAATATTTCTTAGACCTAGGGACTGCAAGTTTAACCTTCAAAAGGACTTTATTGGATTCCATGACATCACATGATTTATTTCAAAAAAACTTTTTCACTGGGGTGTTAACTGATCTTTATCCTTGCATATTTTTGACATTGTTATTATTTTTTTTCTGACCTTGTGCTGATCCAAGTGCCCCGCCTTCGTTTTGGCTTGCCCCCACGTGTGTCATGCGGACATCAAACTACGAGCAAGGCACTCTT